>NW_010290853.1:0-11137 GCF_000700745.2 Antrostomus carolinensis | reverse complement strand
CTGAATCATGAAAAAAATGCTTCAGTTCTTCATTATTTTCTAATAGCTCTTCAGCACCCATAGAATATCCCACTTACTACTTTCAAAACTCTTTGGAAAAAACAAGTGTATACTGATATGCAAGTTCTCTAGAGACAATTAAATGTTGTTATGCTCTTTTTACCAGTGGAGATGATAGCAAGATACAGAAAGGTGAAGTGATTCTCCATATGTCAGAAGTTTCAAAGAGAAAATCACAGCTGAAGATCCTAGGTTCCTGAAAAACTAGTTTAACTGTGGGTAACACACCTCCTGACACTAAAAATGTGGTCTTTCTGTATTTTGTGGGCATCTTTCAGGAAAAGGGTTGGCCAGAAGCAACATTTTACAAATTACTCCTTGCACATTTTAGAGATTAAATGCAAAACTTGGTGCTGGAGCACATAGCACAAGTCTTGGGTACCACTCTCCATGTGTAAAGGGGATTCTCATGCCATGAAAGAGTGGGTACAGGGAGTACAATGGAAACCCATGAATGGTATATTATATTTTAGATATCCAAATGTGAAAAATAAGTCTTCTGATTACACTAATTCGTTGGCCACAGATCTGTATGAGACTCATATTTCATGGAGGACATCAAGTCTGTGACTGGCATCAGTCAGCCAAATTAAAAGCCAGACTCAAAAAAATGATATCACTGACAGTATATACACTGTGGTGTCTTCTGTGCTTCACAAAAATAATAGTTATTTGTATTAACTTTGGGGAAAAACACATTCTTTTTCTAAGGTAAAATAAATCTGTTGCTAAGTAAACATTCACGTTCACACTTGGTGGATGACCTTTAGTATTAAGAAGAGGTCACCTGAATCATATAATCCATATTTGAATTGTTATATAGGACTTATTTTACACAGAGGTCCCTAGGGTAATTATTTCATATCAGAGCTAGGAAAGTTTAGTATCTGTATGCAGTATGTATTTACACTTCATGTCAATGCATTAAATAAAATTCTATCACATTCCGTCTTTGTCTTTGTATTTTTTTCTTTTCAAAGACATACAGTACATGACCGGATTGCAAATTCCCTCATAGTCTGAAAGGCTCTCTCCTGCTATTGTTAAAACAGCTTAGAAAGATTTGGCAAAAATTGAAAAAAAGTTAACAAAGAGGCTGAAACTGTTTTAGACAAATGTACAGCATCTTCAACAACCACTCGGGTATAAATGAAAAGACAAAAAAGTAAAGGAAATGCATTATTATACCATTAATGGACACACATACTTACATGCACATGAAAAACAGAAGAATATAAAACTTTAATTAAAACCTTAGTTAAGAGAAACAGTTGAGAACTGTTTAGTTAAAGGCCAAGTTCAAAACCCTTGGAAGCTGATAGATATTCTTCAAAATAACTTATATAATGCTCTGAGATGTACTCAGCACAAAAAGAGAAGGACACACAAATTGAATGGCCTGAAACACAGGATTTTAAAGTCCTGATAAAGGGATTTAAATTCCATACTTAGAGACAAAACCAAAAGACCTAAGAATGACCTTGGAGCTGGAGTGTTTGAAATCTCGATCTGGATGCATCTGATTTCTGTGGCCAATGTGTACTCAGACTTGTTACTTGAGCTAGTTGAAGCTCAACATAATTTATAAGGAGGTTGACATAAGTGTCTTTTCAAATTCTCAATACCTGAAAATCCCAAAGCTACACAGCAAACTGTTCAGAACAAAAGCACAGCTGGTTAAAATATAAGAATATCTTTCTGTGAGAAATGTTGACATAAATATAGCATTTTCACATTTTTCAAATACTTGTTACATTTCTTCCAGGCAGGAAGTAGTAAAACAGAGTTTAGGAGGTTCTTTCTCTCTTCTCTTACCAGTTTTCAGAAGTGTCCACATGGAAATAGCTTTTTAAAAAAACATAATTTTTTTTAAGAGTTTTTATCTCCTTTTTACAAAGGAAATTAAAGAGGAAAAATAAGAAAGCTGGGGGTGTGGGGGGGGGGGGAAGGAATAGAAAACAGACCAATTCTGTTCAAAACAACATACTTTTCCTGCTCACATGAAGCCACAGCTTTGCATGGCTGCCATGCATTTACACAAATCAGCTTCAGTCCCCTTGAAATTTGGCTAGTCTTCAGCAGTGGGGTCACAGCTCTTAGCCAAGCTAGTCTGGAGGGAAAGGGGTGGTGGGTCAGTATGCTCTACAGGGCCAAATCCAGCTGAGCTGTTCAAAGGGGCAGGGGACAGGCTGCTGTTGCAGGGTCCTGCTGTCCCCCCATTGTACGATACAGCACAAGCTGCCCTAAAAGAGATGTGGAAAGGGGAAATGTGAACACTTCTTTGATTAAAAAACCCCAAGCACATTTCCTTTCACGTGACAGTAGAGGTGGAGTCCATATCCCATTCCCACTTTCCATCTGCTCAAGTGGTCCCTGTCAGAGTAACAGCATGGGCAGGACTCCTTAGCTCCTAATTCAGGTTCATACTGCAGCAAAATCCAGGTGGTAACAGGTAAAAAACACAGTCCTTGTAAAACACAATTCACCTGAAGAAAGGCCTTACCCCAAAATCCATTTGCTTCCACTGGACAGTAGCAGGAGCAAAGCATCCCAGTCTTTGGAGTCCAAATGTCCTTTCCCACCTCACTCCAGCCACTGTGTACTTTGTAAAAATAGAAGTCCACTTGGCACAGGGCTGGCAGGATCTGTTCCAGAATGATGGGAAGTGGGACTGGAAAAGGTGCTGCAGGTCAGGACAGAAGTACATTTGCAATGTCGATGTTTGCACAGTGCTTGCCAGCACTATGCCTGTTCTAAGCCAATACCTTTAATCATTCACTAAACTCACTTTAAAAAATTACAAATAAAAATAATCAAATAGTGCCAAGGCTTTGTATTTTTATACCACAGGATTTGACCTTCAAGTGCATATTACATGCAGACCATGCCTTCTTAAATAAAGTTTTGTAGCAGACAGAACATCCGTTAGGTCTATTTTATATTCATGTTTAAGATGGGATTAGTCTCTAGGCTTTGTCAAATAACGAAGAAAAACAAAAGGGGAGAAGGAAATTAAAATCTTAATTCCCCTTTGATTTTGTGAAACAATTTGAATTTAAGATAATTAGTACAAATGCTTATAGGAAATTCTGTAGGATCCTTGCCTGAAATCTTCAAACCTTTCAGAGGTTAATAATGCATCTATAGCATAAAGCCCTTTGGAAACGCAGTGCATGTATGATTCTGAAGAATTATGAGAAAAGTTACTTTTAAGTCCAAGTGCTTATGTGGTGTTAACTGCTACAGCTACGTTGGAGGTAATGTTGTTAGATCCGTTTTATACCAGGCTAGGATCTGTCACCAGTTACAATGTTTTCTGTGTTTTTTCTTTGGTGTGCAGAAAGCATTATTTTCCAAAAGTCACTGTGATGAGTGGTGGTGCCTCATTTTAAGGTAATAGTCTCTCTGCTATCATCACTTCAAGATGCTACTCAGTGCTAGAACATCCCGCTTTGAAGACTTCATATAACTGAAGATCTTCAGCAGAAGAGTATCTGATCTCTCGGTGGGTGTTTCAGCCCAGAGAACACTTCAAAGCTGGCAGCAGGAAACCAAGTGACAGCTGAGTCACTGAGCATCACTCAGAGCCCACCCGCAGATGACCAAAGCTTGGGTCAAAAGCTGAGAATTTCAGGTACTTGGTAAATCGCACGGGCACCATGGAGTATACACCCGTAGCAGGACTGGTAGGGAGGTCTGTATGTGTTGGCAATGGTGAGTGAAAAGGTACTCCAAATGAATTCTGAGAATTTGCCAGAAAAGGCACAAAATATCAAAAGCATGAGACTGGAAAAAAGGTCTCAGAGAGACATGGGTAATAATGACTTCACCCAGCTGAATGGGGAGCCCAGAGCCAACCCAGAGACCCGAAAGTATAGGACTGAGCCATCAACAAGCAATAGATGAATGAAGGGGTGAAGTATGGCTTGAACAGTTGCTATCCATCATCCCTGGTATGACTCCTTTCCCCATCAAACTGGGAACTATCTTCAGATCAGGTCTACAGGTTAGGCAGGGTTGCTGTACGAGGTTCCTAGTTCACAAAGCTATGGGATATAGAGAAATCAGTATTAGGAATGAAAAGAAAGCTATTATTTCAAACCACAGGCAAGCAATATAGGCCTCCACCATACTATACCCCAAGAGGCAGCGCCAGTTTCTGGACAAGCAAAGAACTACAAATCAGAAGATATTTTCACTTGCATAATCCTCTGTATGGCAGGAGTTACCACTTCTGCTGCATACAGAGCACCTGAGTCAAGGTCTTTTCCAAGATCTCTCCCTACTGAAAACCGAAACAGATATTCTCCAGTAATTTTACAGTAAGCGTATGACAGCTAATTTGGAGGGGTCACTTCACTAGTGGAGAAACAGATGGGAGTGAGCAATTATGAACAGAGAAATACTGCACACAGATAAGTATCAACTGATAGGATGACACCAGAAGAGCTCTTGTAAGAGTTAATCATGCCCCTTCACTTTCTAGAATGTGTTGTAAAGGTTCATAAAATAGTTGGTAAAGGGAATGTGGTGCGTGCAAATTATTTGCAATTTCAAAGGGCTTTTAGCAGTCTCTCAATGGAGATTATCAAAGGGAACAAATAACCATAGGATAAAGAGCAATGTCGGATTAAGGATTAAATCACAGTCGAATAATAGGAAACAAAGAGTTATAACTAACGCGTTTTTCCTGAGAATAACGAGAAGTTAATAACAGGACACCCCACAAAGCATTACAAAAATTGTTATGGTTCCATATATTTATTAATAAAGAAGGAGCAGGACTATGGGGTCACAGCATATGCCTGGGACAAGAATAACCTGGGACCTTGTCTGTAGCCTTTTTTTATCCTCCCAAAGCCCCCTGTGAAATCAATGGGAAAGTGTGATCATGGTTCATAAAAACCAGCTCCCACTCCCAGACCTCTGCAAATAGCTAGTCATACTGGGACAGGCTGTAAATCAGTAAAAGGAGCTCCTGAATGCTGCTGCTTTAATAGCTAACAGCTTATCTGTATTTCAAAATATCTCTGGCTAGATAGTGATAAATGGGGTGTCATGGTTGCTTGGGAAAGCATAGCTGAGATGTTATAAACCACAGTGTGAACTTCACGTCAACAAACACGATGCAATAATTGGACGTAACTAACTTTGATCAATGATTAAACTTAACATAAGAAAAGTTAGAGCTTGGAGGGGTTTGCTTGCTTTTCAGTGCATGAGGAATTGATTCTTTAAATTGCAAAGAATTGCTTATTTCTCTTTTCTGATCCCACTGACAATGGCAAGGCAGTGCTCTGCAGGGCTTTGGTAACCAGATACTTCACAGTGACTCTTGTCTAGCACTTTAGGCAATTGATTTTTTTTACTTTCCTTTCACATACCTCAAGCTCCTTTGAAGGCACCAGCTTCCCTTATTCCCTCCCCTTGCTATTCCCAACCCTCTGCCCTAGAAAGACTGTAAAGCTAGAACAGCTGCTTGCCACAAATAAGTTTTCATGTACACTAATTTTAGTGTAGAAAGAGCAAAGTAGCTGGGCAACACAAGCTAGGCATGACCTCAGATGTCACAGGCCCTGTCAAGAATAACACCAAAGAAATGTGGTATCTTCTGCACATCAACCACCACGCACACAATTGCAGAGAGAGAACACCAAGAAGAATTAAAATCACAATTAGTCTGAAAACTAATCTAAATTACAAGCAATGAAATAGATCTGTCTATAACCAAGAAAAAAAACAGAAGCTGGTCACAGCCTTCTGATTTCATCAGCAAAAGGAAACGAAAGAATTTTAACAGAAGTATTCCCAGAAGCACTTACTGGTGCCTAATTCCTGTTTACATCAGTGATAAAAACATCAGCTCCCACCAACCATTTCTAATATCTTGCCCTTGGGATATCATTTGTAATGTCCTTGTTGTTTAGAAACAATTCCTAGAGAAAATACGGCCCACTTAAACCCACAAGTCTAGGTCAACAGTCAGTGTAAATCATTATTGCTTCACTACAGTTCTAATGCACAGCACCTGAAAATGGTGAAAAACTCATGGTTTCGAAGCATTTTCTCTGCCTTTCTATAAAACTGGGGATAATTCTAGTCTAATTAAATCAAGAAAAATATGTTTTTAAAATTTAACCATGATTCAGAATAATATTCCTATACATGCTTGTCTTGGCTTTAGCACATTTTTTTGAATCAGATAACACTGTATTTGACAGTTATTAATTTTGAATGAAAGAGAGATGGCTTTAGCGTGGAGTGCCTAGAAATGACTGCTTATAGTTTTCTGTTGATTTTTTTAATTATTATTATTTGAATAGCTACATAGAAAAAGGAATGATGACAATTTGAATTCTGGAATGTTACCCAGGGAGTATATTTTTAGTTGTGCAAATAGGTTTATGATACTTAAACAGTATCAGTACATAAAGAAAAAATTCTCTGCAAAATCTTTTAATGTACGGTACCAAAGGTGAAGTCAACTTTAATTGATACTTATCCTATATCTTGCTTTCCAACCAACTGTTGGAAATAAGTTAGAGTGAAAAACAGAAGATATTAATGAGGAACTAGAGACTCTGGGAATCGCATGATAAGATTTTTTTTTTACTTTCAGCAGAAAGTTGAAACAGCAAAACTTTCCTTTCCACATCATGCTATAAGTTGCTGCTGTTAGTCTCAGTTAGTCCAATTACAAATGTTGTACTGTTGTATTAAAAAAGAATCTGGCCTTCACATTAATAATTTATTCACATCGCTTCACTAACCAAGCAACAATTATATATATGCAAATCAGCAGAAGGGTCATGCAGAATTAGGAAATGTTTTCTATTGATCAAAACAAAGCAAGCCAAGGTAATTCCAGAACAAATTACCAAGAATGTGCTCTGTTCTCTGTAAGCACTGATCTTCACCTCTATTTGGAAAAGTTGAAAGGTTCATTCCTTCAATTTACTTAAAATATTTTAAACGTGAAAGAATCTGCAAGACGTTAGCATAGGAAAGTTCCTTTCTGTGGGGGCGGATTTAAGTAACTACAAATTACACAAGCAGTTACAGTGAAATGGGAAGCTGAAACTGTCTAGAGAAATAGCTGCAATAGCCCAGGAATATAAAACTGAAATAGCTATTGGAAAGACAGAAAAAATTTGGGAACTGGAGTTGGAAGTATTAAAAATTCACATGCTCCGGCACTTCAACTCTGATGCACTTAAAGCACTGAAACAGTTAAGGTATTTCACTGAGGCACAAAATAACCTCATTATCATTTCTAATACGGATCAATACTCAACACTGCCCTTTGAAAAACACAGCACTTGCCAGCCTGTACATTTATTGTGATCCTTGCATTAGCTCACTAACATTAAAGCTTTCACATAAGCCCTTTGCTAGCTTCTAAAATATGCTTCTTCCCTCCACTATTTGATCAGCATATTCCTGTATCAAATTGTAAGGAAAAAAATAATGCAAATCAATACCCAACATATCGATTTTTTTTTTTCTTTTTTCCCTGTGACATTTTGTCAGGTGGGTTTCTCTGCTCCTTAGGGCTGCCTGGTGGCATTAGAGGGCTGCTCCAGTCAAGACTAATGGCATAGGCTCCGTCCCAGGTGGACGCTGGGTATTGTTTGAAGGAAATGATTGGTGAGAGAGCCCTCTAGCTCCCTCTCCCCAGCATGTGGTCCAAAGCACAACATATGCTTCCTGCTTGCTAGATTTGTCTCCAATAATAAAAACAGGATTTCTTTTCAATTTTAGTCTTGTGCCCAATTTATCAAGCAAAATAACATCAAGGCTTCAAAAGGCTTGGTTGGTAATCTGGTTCTGCATTGGATTAGTGGGAAGAGATGTAACACAGTGAATAGAGAATTACCAAGATAATATCTTTTGCTGTACCATGAAAGAATAAAAATATGTGTATGTGTCTGTGGGGTGGGTGTACATGTGAATTCTGGCCCATTATTAGGGCTTCTCCTGCACAGAGCTGGGAATTGCAACCTGCAGCCCTCTAAAATGAGTTAAAAAATAATAATGCAGGGGGAGGGGAATTGAAGCCACAGTAATACTGAGATTCTGATATTTGTTCTTTTCATTGTAAATGCTGATAAAATACATTAGCTCCCTGGGGACTGGGGGGATGCAATTGTTTGGTGATGTTTCATTCATGCTGCTATAGGTCTTTAAATGGAACGGGAAGGAAAAGGGGCCCAGTTTTCTTGCTGGTTTTTGTTTGGGGTTTTTTTTTGTTTACTGCTTTTCTTTTTCTTCAGAAGATTGAACCATGAGAATAAAACTTCACCCTCTCAATTAACACAATAGCACAATTTAAAGAATCATGTCATTGTTTGCTAAAATGGTAATGAACAGTACTACAAATAAATTTAGCGCTCCTCCTGACAAAACATTATAATAAATAAGATAAGGCAATAATGGAAACAGTCAACTTAATCATGCTAGAATATAGCATGCAAAATACTTAACTAAGAAAAACAGATTAGACATATTAAAAGCCATTGTTTGTATAAGAAGTTAAGATTTGCAAAACTAACACAAGATGTATTCTCTTTCAACAAAGATTTTGATTTGTGTAGAAATCTCTCTAAACACATTGTTCTTAGATCAGAAAAAAAAATTAATTTGTCTATATTGATAGAATAAATCTGTTACCAATTAGACTTCTTTTCTTTTTCTAGTAGAGCATGCGATTAAATGTATTGCTTTAGGGGAAGTTTTAATGCTGGTTGCACATTAGGTGAGGTAATGCCAAGCCAAACAGGTTACAAATTGCTCTAAGAACAGGCTGACTTCACAGCCACTCGGCTGCAAGAACATCTCCGTCTTCCCATACAGCCACGTTTGACTGACTGAAACCTGGAACCAGCCCTAGACATTCAGTAAGCTCAATTTTAGCATGCAAAGATACCAGACATAACTCCTGCAGAGCATGAGGATATTCAGTGATTTATGATGCCTTTCACCATATGATCTGTCCCTGTTTGAATGACTAATTTTCTCTGTATCAATCATCCTGCATGATAAAACTTTGTCTTCCCTATTGCTCTGACAAAGAGAACTGATCCATGCATGCCCATGCAGAACGCGCTTTCAAAATCAGTTCATTTAAATGGAGATTTGGACTTTCTGCACAAAAGGACTTGGAAAGGCTTTGCTAAGAAATACTAGTACAGGATTATATCCTACTTCATACTATTCTCTCACAGATGAGAGGTTTACCTTGTTTTTCTTAAGGATTTTCTCAACCACGTCTGATAAAGAAATGACTGCCAGGTAAATGGGGAAAGTGTTAACTTTGAGCCCATCCATTTTCTGTCTAGTGAGCAGAAAAATCTGAAAGCTCCAGGATTAACCTTCCTCTCAAGAAATATTTCATCTTATGGTAAGACTGAGGACAAACACTAGGCTGTTTGAGAAACTATGGCAATGCTACCGCTAAGTTTCAGAAAAAATCCAGAAAAAGTCCAAAGTCTGGATGCCTTGAAGCATCAGCTTCTTCCCAATTTAGCAGCCGGGGATTTCAAAAGCGGAGCTTCCCCTGAACACAGCACTAGAGTAAAGCAACATACAGTTACGGCTTTGGGCTATGGTAAGGGGAGAGAGAGCAGAGCTGACAGGGCAGGATCCAGCTTATCATGAGGCAAAATAGTCCAGTTTGTGGCAGGGTGATACAGAGATACAGGTGGATACGAATGGGGTTGCGATTGCAAAAGGCTCAATACTGTATAGCCCCATACGCATCTTGCAAAGTGAAATAATGTGATTACATTTCTGTACCACATATAAATAGCTGCAGTTCATCCCAACATATCTGCTGGGAAAGACAGGCAAAAAGTACAAATTTGGAGATGCACAATCAGATGGGAATATTAAACGCAGAATACAAATATTCTGTTTTATCTGCTTTGTTTACACTAAAAAAAAACCAAAAAGAAATGCAGAGTAAACATTACAGTGGCTGAGTTTTGATCACACCATGTGATCTATATACAAGTCACATTCAGGGAAAGGATGTTTATTGCATTCATCTCAAATGCAACAGAGCAATATCCAGTAACGCAGCCCAGTCTAAAGCAAGAGCAGCACTTTTGGCTTTTGTATCTCCTCAATTCATACATGCATCATGCAGAACCATGCATCAGAGAGAGGGTCAGAGAGAAATTTTATGGGGGCAACCAGATTTATTTGTTCATTTACCATGAAATCTAGAGTGTTATGTTAAAACCTATGGGATATAGCAACTCCACTGGAAACAATTACTGCTGCATGATATGTGAGATGCATTATATTTAGTTAATGTAATTATTTGTTCCTGAGCATCACCAAGGAGAGACAGAATGATCTGTGCATGAAGGAATTTATGGTACAACAGCTACTTCCTAAGATTCTCAGGCATGTAAAGTTCCCACTGAGGACTATGTCTGATAATGCTTTATGTAGTTAGGATACACTTAGGGATTTAACATGGTTTTATTACAGGCTGTAATTCTAGGAATAAGAGTTCTTTTGTGAAGTCTTACAGGCACTACAGGTTTGTATCACTGAATATTCAGAATATTCCTGTGCTAAATGGGCAAGAGTCTGCTTACTCTATAGCTTCTTAAAAGCATTGTTTAAACATAAGAAAAAGACAATAATTGTCTGTTTGCATGTCCACACCTTCCTCTTTGAACCACAGGAGCTTGTGAAATAAATAAAATCTGTGGACTGAGGGAACTAAGGAAAGAATGGGTGATGTTCTAAATTTGTTCCCATCACTCTTACATAGTATTTGACTCTGATGATTCACAATACTCAATTATCTTTTGCAATGGATAAGCCATCCTAAAGAAAAGTAAAGATGTGTACGTACTACATCATAAAAAAGGGATATAATTTTTGCTATTCTATTTTTTCAGGCAGATGTCATTGCTTTTATATTGTATGAATCTTGCTTTAGAATAGTTAATCTGTCACTGGATAGATAAAGGTTAAGAGTGATAATCCAGGTATCCCCTCCAAATCCTTGGACATTCAATGATATTTCTTTCACAGTATCACAGAATCACAGAATGGTGGG
>NW_010290852.1:10601-15470 GCF_000700745.2 Antrostomus carolinensis | reverse complement strand
GGAGGCGGAGGGGGTGGAGGGGTTTGTCGCCTTGAACGACGTCCCGTTTCTGGGGGAGGCCGGGTGAGCCCTCCGCGGGCTGGGTGCGAAGCGGTGTGAGCCAGGAGGCGGCTGAAGGGGAGATCTGCCCGCTGTGGAAATCAGCTACTAACGCGCTGCAGAGTGTGTAGAGGAGTATGTAGGGGTGAGAGTCCGGAATCTGGGATAGGCAGGGTTGTTTGGGGGGGGTTTGGGTGGGTTTGTTTGTTTGGTGTGGTTTGGGTTGTTTTTTTTTTATTATTTATTTTTTTAAATTTGTTTTCTTCTGTGAAGAGAAATTGGAGAGATTTCTCCTCCTCAGGTGGAATTACTGATGAGGCTTTAGCACTTTGAAAATTGCGAGGGACAAGTTGGTCACTTCATGGCAGTAGATCAGAGGATGCCACAGTAACTGTCACTTTGATCACATGCTTGGGAGAAAGTGGTGGGAGTGAATGTTTTGACAGCATCTTGAAACTTTCTTTTCTGTGAATACAAGGGTTGAGAAGAGAAATTTTATGGTTTTCAGTTCCGCTTGCTTCTTGCGCTGGTTTTGCTTCGTTTTGGAAACTCAACTCTGTTTTCACATGACTTTTTCTGTACATCTCAAAGAGAGATGGAAATGGATTTGAATATCACAAGTGCTGTATTTAAATACCCAAAGGAAATGGTAAATATATGCACTGTGCTGTTAAGCATACATTGGAATTAATTTTTTGAATGTAAAAATCTCAGACGTGTACATAGAGCAAACTACATGTTGACTCACCTTCTCATCTTCTTTCCAGCTAATTGCATTGAATTTTTTTTTAGCTGTGTTCCTATGCACATATGAAGCTAACACTAAAAAGCATTTGGCATATCTGGGTTTGTTTTGTTTAATTTATATTGAAGAAGAAGACCCATTTGCTTTTGAGAGGAAATTGGGCAATTTTAATGTGTAGTCTTTTGAAGGCTGCTGCTGGGTGAGTCAGGCAGCAGCTAGGTGTTAGTTCATGCATCACACCAAATACTTGTGCTGACTTGACACTTTGTCTGACCTTTTGGTGAGCAGACTGAGTTTGTTATTCTAGGAGAAAACTGAAATAACGGGGGGGAGGGGACGGGGGAAGCGGGAAGCGTCGTAATTTTGCTCCAGGTTGTTGAGTTGGGTTGGCTCAGTGAGAGATCAGAGGTGTGCTAGAGGGCATATGACCATGCAGCAAGACGTGGGACTACGTGGACAGCAGACTTTTAGGTATGCTGTTCAGTTTACCTTTCTGCACTCTGAGAAACTGCTGAAGAGCTTCTACCCAGAATTTCAGTTTATGGTGTCCTTTTAGTTCATGCTTGAAGTTTATACAGCAGTCTCGCTCTTGAGCAGGAGGGGAACCTCTTTATCGACAAGCTTCATTTTATTTGGTAACAAAAAGCAGAGCTTGTTTTAAGGTTAGGGTCTCTGGTGTTGTTGAGTACAATGCTCCTCAGTATGAGAAACTGTTAGGAGCTTCTAAGAAAAGTTCAGCTTGTGAGGGACTGTTTCCTTGCCAAAATATTTTCATTTATCTTATTCCAGAGAAGGTTGGGGAGCTCGTATCGTGTACCTTTAAATGCTGGTATAATTCTAATCTGGGTAAGGAGTCCCATACAGAAATGAAACTGCTGTCTTGCTCGTGAAGGGTGTGCACAAAGCTATTACTAAATTAGTGTATTAAATTTGTGCACAGACTTCTAAGGGAATATGTTGATTGCCAATGACAGTACCCGATGCTTAGGAAATTCCACAGTTAAAGTTACTTTTAAGCTCTTTTATAAAAATACACTAAGTGATGTAGGAGCCTAACCTCATTCGTTACATTAGGGAGGCTGATCCTCTGTTAATAAACAGCTATTAATTTTTTCTTTCCCACTGTTCAGCAGCTCTTAAGCCTCATGTACTACATGATATTTAAGTCTTGTTCTGAAGATAGAATTGTTTTCATTTCTCACATGCTTTTCTGTAGAGCACCTCTCTGATATGAACCGATTTAAAAATAACAATATGGTTTTGGTCAATGTGAAACTTGTTTTGAATATTGGGTCAGATGTTCTCCTCCTCTTCCCTTTCCAGGTAGCTGCAAACTGAGGAAAGAAAAAGTGCAGGTACTGCTGCGGTGAACGTGCTTTCCACTTAGTAGCCCACTGTATTATCTTGTAGCATTCAACTGGGATTTTTTTTCAGTCTGTCAAGTTGAAAATGATTCAGTGTATGTAATTGAACATTCTTTGGTCAGGGTGTTGAACTGTCTTGAACTTTAGCGTCTCACTGTCTTGGAAAATAGGAACATTTTGTATGAGGTTGAACACGCAACAGAAAAGTACCTTGTGCTGCGTTTCGTACAGTCTCGTGCATCAGGGACTGTCCAGCCCATGGCTGTGCAAGTCTGCTCTTGTGATTTTGCAACAATTCTGTAGTGACTCTAGCTCCTGGTTGCAGGGAAATTGATATTTGAAAAATACTTCAAGTGTTTTATTTGTTTTTCATGTAATTAAGCAGGTGTGAACGAAAGCAAGCCAGCACTGTGTTAGCTTCCTGCTCTTTGTGAATTGCATTTGGAGAAACAGTGCTCTTAGCAGATGTTCAGCTATTGACATAAATTTGGTATGGCCTGTCTGTTAGTTAAGTTTAACCTTTTTTTGGATTTAGAAAAACAAAGCTAAGAGAGAAATGGTAGCTTAGCTTTCATCAAAGTAGAAGTTGAGTAATGTCTCAGTTATTTGGAAGGTATGAAGATTGTAGGGTCTGTGGAACAAGAACTTTGTTATCAGACATGTAGTTTGGTAGCCTTCTGTTTGGATTCCTGGTGGATACTGATTTGCATATAAAACTGGAATAAAGCCGTAAGTTAAAAATAAACTTTAGATTCTGGAGTTGATTCCCAAGTGATTTGAAACAGATTTGTTTGCAACCTTTTCTTTTAAAAAATTAACTCTGGATGCTTGTTTTTGAATGTGATTCCCACATTTTGTTCTAAACAAATACCAACCCATAAGGATGTTGTTGTATACTCAAACTTCGTTGAAGAAAGTGCACAAAAGTATTTCATCACTGTAGCTTGAAAAGGTTTGCTTTGGTGTAGCAGAGAAAAATAATTTTTGAATGTATGGTACCAAGTCACCATGATCTGAAAAGCCAAGTGAAAGACTAATGGCTCTGTGTCCGTTGAGCCTAACAAAACGGATTTTCCAGGGCCTTGTGTTTTGTGATTGAACTGCAGTATTCCTGGATCTGCTGTGTGTTCCCTGTTCCTCTTCAGTTCCTCTGTGTGCCCTCCCCTTCTCTCCCCAGTGCTCCTGGTCTCACCTCTGCTCGTCCATCCAGCAAGTAGACAATGGTGGCTTTGAGTGTGACCAGTCCAGAATCAGGCACACGCTGATCCATCATCCTTGCCTCTGCCTTTCTGTAGGATCTGGTGACTTGTGGTCACTCAGATGTTGGTGGCTGAGACAAGCAGCTGTAGGGACTGTTATAGCTTCTGGCCACTTACTGTACAGAGGTGTCTTAGTGCCTTTGTCACTGAAGTACTGCATTTTGCTTGCAGTGTGCTGAGTTCAGGAGTTCCTGTGGCTAGAACTAGCTGCCTGATTTTTGTGAACTTTGTTTCCTTAAACTTTATTTCAGACTTGGAAATAAGTGTCTGTCCCTTTTGGTCACTGAGATAACTTTTGAATTGTGAACTTCAAACCTGAAAGGATCTTACAATGTCCTCCAACTATAGATTTGGAAGACAGATGGCTTGATTTGGGGAGAAGGTGGCACTAGCTACGTATCCATCAGCTGGGCAAGAGGGAGGGAGAGAGGCTGTAGCTTTTCCCTAAATGTCCTGGAAGAGATGATTTACTTCTGGAACAGGGAACTGATGAGGGTTCCAGCTGCCAAGGTAGCCCATTTCAGGTGTCTTTTTCCTGCTCCAGATTGCTCCTGGCATGTGAATATAAAGCACTGCCACAAAACCCTCTGCCATGTGAACAATTGTCATGTGTTGTGCTTCGTACAGGTGCCATTTTCTACTCTTGCTAAATTAGATTGGGTGGTGTCTCATCGCCCTTAGTATCCATTGTCCTTGGCTGGGCTCGTCTGGGAAGAAGAGAGTCACAGCCAAACTCATAGGGAATTATTTTGATTAAAAAAGACCCCTATCTCTTTGGATTTATTAATCTGAGAGATTTATTATCCCTCAAATTAACATTAGAATAAGTCTTTTATGATGGGGAGGGCAGTGCTTTATTGAACTGTTTGGTTTTGCCAATAGGACAGTTTTACTTAAGAATACAGAGAGTTTTGAAGATGCAGTTGTGCAGAATACAGACTCCTGGTATTCAGGGAGTGGTACCATGTAGGCAGAAGTGCTGAGGCTGCTCCCCATCATATTTGTGCTGACAAATACGGAACAATTTGTCAAGACCAGGGCTTAAAGTTCTGCCGGGCTTAGCTGACATGTCTGCTGATTCAGGTTTTCTGATGCTCTTTTTCACTTCCCAGCCTTGTGCCTTGAAGATAGATGTAGTCAGGAGGTGGAGGAGCAGTGAGTGCTCTAGAGAATTGTGTGGAGGAATGCTGCTCCTGGGGGGAGGTGAGCTGGGATTGGAAGTGTAGACCTAAAAATGGTGACAATTCTTTGCTTTTGAAAACAAGAATCTTGGCAAAGTTATTTTTTCTCCTCCGGTTACTGAGCCTTGTTTGAAGTGGTTAAGTGGGTCTGGTGGGCAGAAGGTAGATACATGTGTTCTACAGAGCCATCCTTTCTGGGAGGTTGCCTTGCAGTACTGATCCTGTTCAGCCCAGCTCATCTTTGGGAGCCTCTGGAGATCACGCTAGCCTAGTGCAAGCAC
>NW_010290852.1:0-10552 GCF_000700745.2 Antrostomus carolinensis | reverse complement strand
GCAGGAATGACCATTTTGTGTAAACACTTATATTTGATCTCAGAATGTATCGTGTTTTGCTTTGGATTTAAGCAGTACAATGCACTTTGGTTTTATATATATGTGTGTGTGTGTGTGTGTGTGTGTGTGTGTGTGTGTGTGTGTGTGTGCATGTACATGGCTATAAAAATCAAGTATCTGAGCTAGTGTTGAAAAGGCAACGTGTTCTTTCCGAAGCTTGTGTGCTGTTACCGTGTGCATCTCAAGCCAGTGACCTTCTAGCATATTAGTGCAGTCTTTAGGAAAATTATTTTCCTGCTACTGAACGGAGATGTTTGGCTTTCAAGATTTAGAGGAATGTTTTCTTATGTTCTTCATATAAGAGAAAAATAATCCATCTCCTTTTCTGCAGTTCTGCCAGCTGATTTATACTCTGGGAAATGATGCATTAGATTTTTAATGTGATCATGGCTGTTCTGTATAGTTTCAGTCATCAGCTAGTTAAGTGCTGCCTTGAATGCATCAGCTTTGATAGCTCAGATAATTATCAGTACAAATGCAATCCTTGCTGGAATTACTGCTCAGTGTATTAGCAAATGTTTCTATATGGTTATTTTATCCATATTTTGAAAGGCTTTTAAATAGGCTATTGAGTGTCACCCCTACTTTTGTAGCTGCACACTGTGCTTTGGGGAAGCAGTTAGGATTACCTGGCATTTGTTTGGTAGTCAAAGGATTTCCTCTCCTCCTGCATTTTCTGATTAAGAGTTGCTTTTAGCTTAATTTCTTTAGGCAAATATTATGGAACATCTGTGGTCCTTTTCTTTTAAATAGTGGTATAATTGAAACTGTTGTCCAAGCATAGACTGTGGGTTTGTTACTAAACTGAGGTGGGGGGCTGGGGAGGGGGAGCAGTGGTAATATTAACATGAAGGCCATGTAGCAACTTGCATTAAAATAGGATCTATAAAATTTTCAGTGCTGTTTTTTATAGAGAGTGGTGGGTTATTGTCTGTGAAGCCTGTTCATTAACGTGGTAAGACTGTGCTATATCAGATTTTGCTAAGCTTCATGCTTTGCCTTCCATTATTTGAGGCAAACGGCTTGAGCTGTGCTGTTCATATTCTGTTTGAGCTTGTTGCTTTATATTTGAACACTTTTTATGTTATTTGAATGAAAAATTATACTTGAAAATGTGATGTTGATTTGACATTTGGACCACAGAATAGCACTGATTTGGAAAATGGCTTTTGTTTGAAGAATTCTTTGTCTAGTGTTTGAAAAAGAAAACAAACCCTGACCCGTGGATGAGTTAAGAAACATTTAACCTGTGCTGTTTCTTTTTGGGCATGTGATTTCTGCTGTTTCCCTGCATGACCACTTAATTTCCCTTGGTGAAGAGCTTTAGAAGGTTAACATTTCTTTATGGTTTCTAAACTCTTAAAAATAAGTTTGAAGGCAGTTAGTTCATACCTGTTTAGCTACTGATATCTCAGTTATTTCAATCAGTTGGAATTTGGAATTGATACACAGGCATTTGATACTGCTTATGGCATTTGGATACTTCCTGCTGGCATTTCTTACAAAAGCTCTCTGTTCATAATTGTCAGTTCTGTTTGGGTGTTACATTCTTTTTTCTCTGCAAATACTGGAATAAAAATAATTTACCATGAGTTAGCAGTCTGTGAGGCTTAGACCAGCAAACAGCTGATGGGTGCTGTAGTGCAGTGATTAATTAGCCCTTGGACTTTGGTGAGACTAGTTGCACCCTGAAAATCAAGCACATGAGAGCTTATTTTTGACAGTAAGTGACAACTTCTAAATATTTTGTTGCAAGTTTGCAGTGAGACTGTGATTTAAGTTGACCTCCCTAGCTATAAAACAATATAGTAACATTAAATATAATACTAAGTACATGAACCATTAGAAGTGCAAAGATTCTTAGCAGCTATTGGCAATTGTTTAGTAAGGTAAATCCTTTTGAAGAAGAAGGGTTCCTAGAAGCAGCGTGTGTGTAAATGGGGGACGAATATGTACTGGTCAGATGTGCTGGCTTTTAATTTTTGCTAACATGAGGAGGAGGTTTTGGCCTGTTCACTGGTCTCTGTAGGATAAATGTTCTGCGTTTTGACTCAGGCAGTCATTATTTTCTTACAATTATTTGACTGCTGATCTTAGCAGTTCTTAGTATCTTACTGAAAGTACTAAGTTTCAGGTTTTTTGACTGAATGAACTTCTGTCCCATTGTGGTGGATTGACCCTGGCTAGATGCCAGATGCCCACCAAAGCCCACTCTATCACTCCCCCTCTTCAGTTGGACAGCGGAGAGAAATATAATGAAAGGCTCGTGGATGGAGATAATTACTGGCACAGGCAAAACAGACTCAACTTGGGGAGAAAAATTAATTTTAATTTATTACCAACCAGATCAGAGGATAATGAGAAATAAACCCAAATCTTAAAACACCTCCCCCCAGCCCTCCCTGCTTCCCAGGCTTAATTTCTCTCCTGACTTCCACCTGCTCCCCCCCAGCAGCACAGGGGGGCAGGGAATGGGGGTTGGGGTCAGTTCATCACACATTGTTTCTGCTGCTCCTTCCTCCTCAGGGGGAAAGACTCCTTCCCCCGAACCAGCGGTGGGTCCATCTCGGAGCTGCTGGCATTGGCTGTGTGGGACATGGGGGAAGCTTCTCACAGAAGCCACCCCTATGCCCCCCCTGCTACCAAAACCTGGCCATGCAAACCCAATACACCCATTGATAGAAATTCCATGCATCTTGTTTTTGAAGGGTAACACCATTAGGAAAGTTCCAGTTCTGCACCATTGTTACCATAGCATACATAGCTGTTGCATTAGTAAGTGTTTCTGTGTAAGCTGAATAAAGTTTATGAACTTAGTTGTGTCATTCTTGGCAATAGTATATTCAATAATGAGGAATTCACCCATATGCCATAAATAAAGTAGGTGTGTTTTTAAGGAATATCTTAGTAACAGTTGGTTTGGTGGGGTTTTTTTTGGTTTTGTTTGCTTTCATCACCAAGTGTTTAAAGCATGCTAGCTTTAGAAATAGTTAATAATTTTCTCTCTCAAGATACCTTTAAATAAAGTCTGAAAACTTTCTGAGAAGTTAAATTTAATGCAACATCCTAAATTCCCTTTGGTTAGAATTGTGACTAGCCATCTGTAAGCAGTTGTGGTATACAAGAAATCATACTCAAAAGGGTCTTTCTGGTCTTCAGTATTGTGGATCCATCTTTCTGTAAAATGAGCTATAAATTAGGATCAGAGATGATCAAATGTGACATTTTTTTCTTTTGGAGAGATGAAGTCTGGAGTTTGGTTGGTTGGTTGGTTGTGTGTGTACGTGTTTTGTTGTTTTGGGGTTTTTTAGTTTGTTTGGGGTGTTTTGTTTTTTTAAAAGTGCTTTCTTTACACCAAAGTTTGTCTTTCATTGGCAAGATTGTATTACATCAGTTTTGTTAATTGTAGTATTAAAAAAAACCCAAACAAACCAGATATTTTCAGATTTTTTTTTTCTGTTCTGTCTGGATATCTTTGTTAACATTTGTCATTGTTCAGTAAAAGTCTTGAATAAATGTATTATATTTTAATATTCCTACACTCTTTACAATGAAAAAACTCAATTCAGCAGTCACAGGAGACTACCTTATTAACCACAATCCATCAGTTATGTACTGAAAAAGGAAAATCAAATCAATGGTCAGATCATATATATGCTTTATTAAACACTCCCCTCCCCACTTTATAACTTCTTTTGTTAATCCCCCGTCTAAACTTTCTTCCCAGATCTTTTAAGTTCTTTCCAAATGTACTTCTAGTTCAGGGAAGAGGTTTTGTCATCCAGGTTTGGAATAGTATCCATCAGAATGATAATCCTGCCAGCTACTGATCTTTGGATCATCAATCTTGCTGAAATTGTGTGTATTGTGCATGAGACCGCATGGATTCTCTTTTTTGACTTTCCTCCCCAGCAGTGCTTCTTCTGATAGAACCATTTCTTTAAACAGTGCACTGATTTTCTTGGTCCTTTGCTTGAGGTGCTGTGGGAGATAACCATTTGGTACATCCTTGGGGAATGGTATTAGTGGTGGAAAAGAACTTGAAAAGCTCAGTGTGCTTCTCTAAATGGTTGTGAGCAGGTAACTCTTCTGGCCCGATTTCAAACGACGATGTACAAGCTTCCTAGAGTGTTGCTGTCAGTACTGTTGCACTAATACTGTTGATCTCAGTCTGGCATTTAAATAAAGCTTGTAAATAAGTATTTTGTAAAATTATTGCAGATTTGCAAAAGGTTAATTATTTTTCATCCATAAATGCCATTTTCTCCTTGTATTCAGTGATCCATTTATGGTTTTCCTAGACTTAGACTGGGCAATGCTAAGACCTCAAATGCTGCTTAACTGTGAAGAGGAAAGCTTTTCGGGTCTCTTAATTGCTGTTTCCTGGAGTAGAATCATAGAATCATAGAATGGTTGGGATTGGAAGGGACCTTAAAGATCATCTAGTTCCAACCCCCCTGCCATCAACAGGACCCCCCCTGCCCGGGTCCTACTACTGAACCCGTAGTTGTTTCAGTGCCTAGTTACAGCTTCAGATACTGAGGGAGGAGGATAGGAACACTGAACTGTTTTAGCACTTTTGTCACTGTTCTTTACACATCCTATTTTTGTGCTTTTTAATTTTTTTTTTAAGATATGTTTTATATTGAGGTGAAACTGAAGTGACATATTAATTAGACTTGGCAAGACAAGCAACTTGCGTAGCTGCTTGGATGTAAATGGTTTTTGTACAGAGAAACCCCACAGGAATGAGGCAAGTGAAAGATCCTCAGTGTCTTGAGTGGACAGATAAATTAGGGAAGCAGTGGCAACAGAAGGTGAATTACGGTGGTGCAATTCTGGTTAGTTACTTCTCCGAGTCAGGAGGTTTTGAATCTGACAGGATAGTTTACTGCAGTGATCTAGCGTGTACGTGGAGCATGTTGTGCACGCTGTTTGCCAGCAAGTCCACAAAGGTTTTCATAGTTGTCAGCTGCTGCATCTTCATCAGGACTATAGCCAGGTTACATCCGTATCTCGTGATTTTAACTTTGCTCCAGAATGGTTAAAATGTGGGGAAAAACATCTTGCCTTGTTCAGTATGGTGGAAAGAAGCCACCAGGGCTTAATTTTTCTTCTACAAATCTGTGAGTTGTTGTGAAACCAGGAAGCTCTGAACCACATTATCTGTTAATTTCTATTTTATGCTGTTGCATACAGGTGTCAAAAGATGTCTCATTGTCGCAAGGGTGGAAAGAGAGATGCACTAAATTTCATGCTTTTGAACACTTACATGTGAAGTCCAGTGGTGATCAGTTTTTATCTTTTTCTCAAGTATATTTGAAAATGTCAAATAAAGCATTTTCATTACTTGATCTCTTTATTTTTAAGAGCTGTTTGCACGGTCTCTAGTTCTGTAACACAAGGCATCCTTTTCTTCATGCTGTGAAGTTACAGCAAAGCTGATGGGCAAGTTTAAAGTTCACACATGGAGCTTCACACACTAATGACTTCCTACATACTCTTGCTATAATTTTGTGATAATTTTGGCACTTAAAAAACAGTGACTCAGATGTGTAAATTTACTATCACCTTCCTAGTTAATCATCTTATTATTCAGTAGTACATAATTGTCTTATAGATTGTATTCACAGAGGATCACAAGTGTGAAAATATCTTCCTTTAGAGGGAACATCTACAAAGCAAAATTAGGAATGAATTACCTTTTAGTACAGATTGTGTATTATATTTCATGATATTAGAATAAAGTTATGTTGTTAACAATGGGAAAACCCCAAAGAGTCCCTACCATAATTTTGAAATTAGAGTTGAAAATGAGTGTTGGAAATTAGGATGATGCTGTACATCGCCTACACAGGCAGAGGGAAATAACTAGTGGAGAGATGGGGCGTGTTACTGTTTCATTAGTTGGATGGCAACCTTTAAAGAGGGTTAAAAACTGATATTTAAGGTTACTGTTCTTAGTGCAGCTACAGGATGCATATAATTCCAACTGTTTTTTTGAGGTTTTCTTTTTGAAAGCGTCTAGATGCTTTCTTCAGGCACTATTGATGCTTACTTCAGGCACTATTCTTCCTTCAGGTACCCAAACCATCAGCTTCCTTCCTGTTGGCTTCTGTTGATTCCACAGTAGCCAAACACGGTTTTTGCCACTGGCTGCTGCTGTTTCACCCTCTCTACCCTGTCCCTACCTTGGATCCTCTCCCTTGTGTGGGCTCCAGTGGTTATTAGACCCCTCTTGACCCATGCCCTTACTGAGGAAAAGGCAGATAGGGTGGTAACCTGGGTACAGGAGTGCTGTAAGCTCAGGAGGGTACAGGAAGGACCCGCAGCAGGCAGATGGGCAGTTGTAGCTGTCAGGAAAGGCAAGAAGGCACCACAGTGGCTGGGATTGAGATCATTGTATGTCACCGTGGGTCTGCAGTGTAGGCTGTGTGGTCTCATTGCTGAACTGATAATGGAGGAGAGAAAAAGATGTCTGTAGTGTTAACTCAGCATCTGAATTACTGGTATGATTGGAGGATTTTCTGCTTCTGTGTGGACATATGTAAGACTTGTGAAATGTCATTTGGTCCTGGTGTGGTGAGGAGTTTGAAGACCTCGTAACAGATTGGAAGCCTATCCTGTGCTTATTCTCACAGAGTTTTGTGTGACTGCCTGTGTGTTATTTGTCATTTCCTTCATCAGCTGTGTTTCTGCTGGGCAGCACGTGGAGCACTGAAGCACAACAGTGTTTATTTTGATGAAAGTGTTGGTGCAGATTGCTAAGTAAATGATAGGCTTTGGGAAGTGGGCAAGCTGCGTGTGCCAGACAAAAGACAACATACAACATGAGCTGTCGCTGTGATTCAGCGTGGGCAGCAGACCAGGAGAGCTGCTGCAGTAGGTGTCATTGAACACAGAGCCCTCTTACACGGTCCTCACGTGAGTCACTTTTCGCAGTGGCTAGGCTGTTGTTGGGCTGCTTTTGCCTGCATGCTATTTAAGCAAATCATAGCTGTCCCTGGGGATTTATTCACATAATTTCCCTGACATTGGTGAGGAAAAGCTCTGCAACACACTCTTACACAGCTGATCTTTCTTTTCTGTTCTTTTGAAGTAGTCGGTTTGGTTAGTACATGATAACAGAGGAAGCAAATGTCTCACCTGTTTTAATAATGTAATAATTTGAGATAATTTGAGATAATTTGTTTTAAAATGTTAATGTATTTTGCATGCTAAATTTGGCAAGGCTAAGTGTTACTCTTTTGTGTAAAATTCAGTGGCTGAAATCTGAGACTGCATTTCCAGAGATGGTGATTGAAAAGCTATGTTTAGAGATGAAATGAAGAGTGCTAATAAATAATAAAGTGCTAATAAATAATAATGTTATAAATATATAATAATATAATAAATAATAAGAGTGCTAATAATAATAAAGTGCTCATTATCTCTAGCCCAGCATGTGGCTAGTGTTCTAAATGAAAACAGTAAAATTTTGTTGTAATGGCATCCTAAATTTTGTCCTCGTGCTACAGGAGCAAGAGTCATCCTCTGTCTCCCCTGCCCCCACTCAGCTGCCAGCATTTTGAAAGGCAAAATGCCTATTGTGCTTTACCTTTTGTCCTGTTGCTATCTTTGTTAAACCTCAATCTGTAATTTCATTACCCTTCTAAGGGTGCCCCACAGCAAGTAAATCAATCCAAGCTGAGACAACTGGAATCCCACCTGCCCGCCTTTCCTTGCCCTGCCACTGGCAGTTGCACAATGAGGTGCCTCAGAGAGGTGAGCTGGCTGAAATCTAAGGCTCTGCTGTGGGAACGAGCAGGGGCACTGGCTCCTTGTCAGCCAGCTCGGTTCCTGAAGCCAGCGCACCACTCTCGTGTGACTGGTCTTCCCCGGGGAGGGATAGTTTCTGCCTTTCTGGTTGGGATTCAAGGTTGTTTAAAATGCAAACACAGGGAAGGCACTGCTGCATGTGCACACTAAAATAAATCAGGGAATTGCTCTAAGTTAAAACTAACAGCTGTTTTTATCTCAAATCCCTGGTCTGGTTTACCATGTGGCTGCAGAAATGTTTACCTCTGGTACCAGGAAGGGTGTGAGAACAAGTGGCCAAAAGAAAGAGGCAGACAAGGGCTGTTTTTGTCTGCGGCTGCACTAATTCAAAGTGCCTTCAAGTCCGTCTCGAGCTGTGGCTTCACTTGTGAAAGTGTGGGGTATTTTGTATGGTGCAACATCTGTAACGGGATGAAACCCAGCTCAAACCAGTGTGTTACTGAGGGAGGCAAATAGGCGTCATTAAGGTGGAGGTGGACTGTGTGCTTGTTGGCTTGTTAAGAAAATGAATTCTGACAGAGGAGCGGATTCCTTTGTGAAGAAAATAGTTCTGTGGATTTTGATGGCAACAGCAGTGAGTTTGGAGGATGCAAATAAGGGCATTTGAAAATACCTGAAAAAGCTATTTAGAATTTGATGTCTCTGTGGTCTTAATTCCTCAGTGTTTCTTATTCATTGAACTGTTTTATTGGTTGTGTAAACTTGCTTGCCCACACTGAGAAAAGCAAAAAGTAGTTGCATTATCTTTTAGTGGCACACTGATAAAGAGCAGGGAAGTGCCGAGCACAGGAGCAAAACAGAAGAGGAGAAATTATAGTAGTGCATTGAAACAGAAAGCGTTGAGTATTTGGAGTTAAAATGAATGCTTTAAAATATCTTTTGCTCACATAACTCTTTAATACATTTGGTTCCAACTTTGTTTAGTTAAGAAAGATTTAATTGCATCCTGTCTGTAGTCACAAACTTACAGAAAATCATAGCTTATATATGTAAATCTTCTCAGGAGACCCACTGGTTAACCTGAGTCTGTTGAAAAGGCAGTGCCATGTGTTAAAATTGAGATCAGTGTTTTGATATGCATCAGTTATGCCTTATAGACTGCAATCTTAAACTGTCTGATGTCTTTATCATTCTCTCCTCTCCAAGTAAGGAATGGGAAAGCATTCTCTAGTCTTAAAGATTAATTTTTAACATGTTTTGGTAGTGAGGACAAGATTAGCAGTCACTAACAGCTGCCGGTCTGAGGGGGAAAATGTTATGATTAATTGACTTCAATAACTATAAAGAATAATTAATCTTTTTTGTGGTTATTAATAGAGTACTTAGCACCCACTTCTGCATGTGCAGTATCCTTTCATTTTATTAAATTTCACATTTTTTTCTTATCCAGTGCATTTTGGTATGTTTATGTTGGTTCAAGTTCTGTATTTTGTTGGTGTAAAGAGCTTGGGTATGAAAAGTAATTTTAAATCATCTGCTGATTGGATCAGACATCAATGTGCCATAGTCCAGGGGTCGTATGTAATCCGTCAGGATAATTCATCCAGACTGCATTTGAAGGCGCCAGCCGAAGAGGTGAATGGTTCTCCTGAGGACAGCAGTCTGCTTTCCTCTCCCAGATTCTTAAGAGGTGCCCATGTTTCTAACACACATTTGGTGAAGAGCTGAGTTTATTAATGTTCGCAGTGAGCGTGGTCCTCGGGACACATGAGATCAGTGCACATCTGCAGACCTTCCAGCAAATGTCAGGTGTACTGTGTATTGTGTAAGTGATCTGGTGCTTCTGTGAGGAGCTTGATCTGTTCTGCAAGTGCAGTAGTTGTGCTGTGTGACAGAGAGGATTGGAAGAAAGCAAGAGACCCGTTCAGCTGTGTAGTAACAACAGAAGTTGTCAGCCCATTCAAGAGTAGTTGATTCAGCAATGGGTGTCTGTCTGTTCTGTGTTCTTAGATATTCCACTCTCATGCACACAGATTAACAGAAGCAAAAGATTCTGTGGCACTTAATGATTTCCAAATGAATGAAGTACCTAATGCTCCTATATATGTGGTTGTAGTGCAAAGAATTGTGCTTTCTTTTTTATATATTCCAATTACCTCTTCCAAAAGAAGATGCATCATTTTGATTCTAGATTGTTAGCAAGAGAAAAAGCTGCAGTTTGCATCTGTTTGTGGTTCTGTATATACCAGCATCTCTTTAGGTTTTAGAACATGTAGCTGTCTTTCAATGTGCTTAGATTATAAAGAGAATAGGTTTTGTTACTAGAAATCAGGTGCTTTTGCAAACAGATTAATCAGACCAAGTTAAGTACCACAGTTTATTTTTTCCTATATCACTTTGGTGCATTGGATTTACTTTTCCATTCAGTCTTCCATGAAATACACTTAAGAATTTTTAAATTTAGTTAAAATGCTTAAATATGTGTACAGTTTTTGTTCCTAAAGCTTAGCTTACCTTTTCATGTTTAGTACAGGAGCTACACATGTTAGTGTGTAATCTGAAACACACTCAGACCATCACTTTTAGCTGTCAAAACAAACATCTGTCAATACAAATGATGTTGATTATTGTGAATTTCTAGAGTGTGAAATCTTGATGTAATGTTAAATCTGTCACAATCACTTGGTAGGAACTGTATACACAGGTGTAATAGGTAGTAAACTGTTTGTTCATC
>NW_010290851.1:14897-20565 GCF_000700745.2 Antrostomus carolinensis | reverse complement strand
AGTTTAAAGTAGAGCTCCAATAGGGAATGAGACAGGAGAGAGCTGTTCCCAGGTAAGGTATGCCCAGATGCCACTTTCTTCTTAGGTGTTCAGTGTAAGCTAAGGGGTGAACGGATCTGGCAGTAATTGATTGTCTGTGCTGAACTAACATGAGGAACTGGACCATCCACTCAAAAACTTGACCCAGGATCAAGATACAGCCATGCTTGGCATGGATTCATAGAAAGACAGACCCACAGGTCTGCTCAGCTCACTTTTTTTCCCAGTTCATTTTTTATGTTTTGCAACAGAAACAGGAAACATTTGATGTGAGGCATCTTGAAGACTTACTGTGATATCGAGAAACTTTGCACATTCTTAACCTTAAAGGCACATTCTTGGAATGACGTCCGATAACTTTGCTCTTGGCTCCTCAGACAGGATGAAAAGAGTTTCCAGTGTGCGTCAATTCATTGTTTAAGTGTTTTGACTAATCGCTCCATGTTAAAAAAAAAAAAATCCCAAGCCCTGCATCACATTCATTCTGGAGCAGACTGCATCCAGCTGTACTAGCAGCAAGCCAGAGGGCAGGGTAAAGGACCCTTCCCTCCCTCATGGCTGCCCAGGCAGAGCTGGTCACAGTCCCCAAGCCCTCAGGATACCAGAGACTGTTTCTTCTGGACATGACCCCAGAAAGTCCCAAAGAAGCAGAGAGCCCAGGAGCTTGCAGAGGAGCTGGCAGAGGACGAAGGCTGCACATTCAGAAGTGCCATATTTGTGGTAAATCCCTTCTGGGCACTAGAGACGCAGGGGAGGAAACCTCCCTCCTTGAGCAGATTTCCTCCCGAAGCCATCTTCCACACTACCTTTTGTGCAAACTGATATTTTAGGGTCACAGATAATTCCTTGCTATTAAACATGAGTCTTGCACAAGAAAAAGGGGGAGAAGGACTTAGGGATTATTGGTAGATGAAAATTTGACATGAGCCAGCAATGTGCATTCACAGCCCAGAAGGCCGACCGTATACTGGGCTGCATCAAGAGAAGTGTGGCCAGCAGGTCGAGGGAGGTGATTCTGCCCCTCTGCTCTGCTTTGGTGAGACCCCACCGGGAGCACTGTGTCCAGCTCTGAAGTCCTCAGCAGAAGAAAGACATGGACCTGTTGGAGCAGGTCCAGAGGAAGGCCACAAAAATGATCAGAGGGATGATCAGAGGAACACCTCTCCTATGAAGAAAGGCTGAGGGAGTGGGGTTGTTCAGCCTGGAGAAGAGAAGGCTCCAGGGACACCTTTTTGCAGCCTTTCAATATGTAAAGGGGGCCTATAAGAAAGATGCAGAAAGCCTTTTTACCAGAGCCTTTAGTGATAGGACAAGTGGTAATGGTTTTAAACTAAAAGGGGGTAGTTTTAGATTAGATATAAGGAAGAAATTATTTATTATGAGGATGGTGAGACACTGGTACAGGTTGCCCAGAGAAATTGTGGATGTCCCATCCCTGGAAGTGCTCAAGGTCAGGTTGGACAGGGCTTTGAGCAACCTCATGTTGTACTACAGGAAGGAGCAATCACGCACACAAACAGCCTAATGCAGCCAAACTTGTTTTATCCTGCCCTTCCTGACAAGTTGTTCTCCCTGGATATGTTCCCTTCCTCCACCCCTTCCACACAGCAGATCTGGAAATGCATTCCCTTAGAGCACATCTTGGGGGAACATTGATGAGGGAGATAGGGAGGGAAGCTGGGAAGGGGTTTGCGTGGGCAGGGCAGTGTGGAGGAAGGAAGGAGGCTATGCAGCACAGAGGACCAGAGCAAAGCCGTCCTGTCACCTTTAGACTCTTGCTGGATCTCCAGGCAGGGAACAGGCTCAGAGGAGAGCAGCTGAAGACAGCAGGCAGCCAAGAGTTATGAATTTGTGGATGTCTTTGTTGGCAATGCTAAGACACTGCTGCATTTTGCACTGGATGGGACCATTTAAAGGCCTGTGATTGAATTCCTAGGAATAACGTGCAGCTCACTAAAAGGTGTTTTACAGTTGCCTAAGCTCACTGGAGGAGCAGAGGCAACTGGTTACTTGCTTAAAGAAGTAGGTATTTAATTATGTTTTTCCTGCCACAGCCATCTAACCATCCAGTAGTACTGAAGAAAATAAGAGGACCTTATGTTTGTAGTAAACATTCTGTAATACTCAAGGACAATACCTGTTGAGGGACTTTTACTGTTTTTCATATCGCTTTGTATATCAGTAAACTCTTTTGTTGCTAGAGTGTCTGAAGGGATCACATAGGGGTTTCAGACCTTCTCCTGTAAGGTGTCTGGCTTCAACATTGCTGGATCCAAATCCCTTATGAATTTGATTGTTTCAGTGAAGACTTACTTGAAACCAAGTACAATACACATTTTAACGTCTTCCTTCCCACTATGGCCATTTACTCTTTCATCCCCCTAAGGTAACTAGCTGCTCCAGGGTATGCTGAGGATGAACTAAGTGCTTGGTTCTAGAAGCGGACTAGATAGCTTTGAATATCCTGGCAGATGAGGTAATAATAGTTGAATTAAGTAAACCTGAGGGTTCATTCCATGAGAAGTGAGACCTGGAAGACCTTAGTACTGTCAGAAAGAGGCTCAGTTTAATTACAGAGCTGAATGGTACCACTCTTACTAAATATCACACCTACCTCCTGTAGGACATCATCCCCTTCCTACCACACTGCAATTGGCACTGGACATGTGGGACTTGATCCTCATACTTAGACCTGGAAAAGGGATTGTTATCAGGTGAATGTATTAGAAGCAGGCATCTAGTCCAAGCTGGCTGTAACGAGTCCTTTTTATGGTCAAGTTAAACTCTTTTGCATTGTTGGTGCTGTTATGAGTCACTGCTGTAGAATTTCTTAGGTGGCTGCTGTTCAGACAGGATGCGTTGTAGGCGTTAAAAGAGGACAGGAAGAGCTGTTCTCTGCACAGGCGATCTGAGGGTCACCAAAGGTTACATTTTCAGTAAAGGATGAAAATGAAGGGCTAGATTCTGAATTCTCCTTTGCTCCATCAGTAGTAATACTGCATCTGTATGTCTAGCCTTCCTTGCCCAAGTGACTGAGCAAAATTCTCTATGAATGTGTGGAATCTGAAGTGTAGGTTTTAACAATGTCGATACCAGATGTTTTCCTCTCTAGTTCTTACCGTGACGGAATCAGGAATGGTGGTTTATGCTGGGCATGTGCTGGATGACATACATTATGGTGAAAGTACTTCTGCTCAGGAAAATCTCCCACTTACTCAAGTAAACTCTTAAGTCAAAAATTGAGAAAAGGGCTTATATTACCTGGTAGTCATGGGGCTGGCAGGGACTGGAGGTTGTTTCATTCTTAATAAATGAGATTTAATTCCAATGTGTTTCCTTTTCAGGGGTGGAATGGTTCAGACCAGTGAACAGTATGAATTTGTGCACCATGCACTGAGTCTGTATGAAAGCAGACTTTCTGCAGAAGCTGTCCAATGAAGCCAAGGAGGGTAAAACCGAGCATCAATCTCTTGAGGTAATTTGTTTCATTACCTACCAGCAGCTTCTTCAAGGAGTTTACTGCAGTGGAAAGAGCAGCTTTGAGGCCACCTTCTGAAAAGATTGTGGATGGTTAGGCAAAAGTATAAAGATTGCTGGACCATTACTGTATATGAATGTATTGGGAGCTTCCCAAAAATGATTTATAAAGAAGGTACCGTACTGAAACTACACATGGATTTCACATATATATCTAAAGGTGGGTTTGATTCTGTAATACTGATATCTGCCCTATGGAATGTATGTATGTGCTGCTGCTGCAGTCAGATGGACGTTGGAACTTCCACAGAAGAAATGTTTATCAAGTGTATAAATGCTTTAACGTTTGCAAACTGTCTTGTGAATGGACTGTCAACTGTACTGTAAAGTGCTATTACTGATTATGTGGTGAGCTTGTTTCTTGGCCACATAATAGTCTTGCTGCTAAAACTGCAAGTGTTCAATTATGGGTTAAAAAAAAAAAGAAGATGGGAGAATAAAAAAATGAAAAGTCTTGTTTTTGAAAATATTCAAAAGCTGTTAATATTTTATATGGAAATATATGTTCTTCATACTATTAACTACTAAATGTGTATTTACTGTAGGTCTTACAGAGCAGTTGCAGAGCACAATGTCTATTATTTAGTGTGTATGTATTTACCCTATACTGTTGATTGTCTTAGAACATGCTTCTGCTACAGACCCGAATCCAGTGTATTTGTAAATTGTGTAAGTCATTTTACTTTTAAAAGAAACTTTGTAGCATATATTAAATGGTAAAGATTTTAAAGATTTGTCTGTCTTTTATTAATACAGGATTTTTTGCTTATGTTGTTTATCTGCTCTATCTCTTTCAGTAAGAGATAGATGCCTTTAGTGATATGAACTGTACCACGACAGTTATACAAGAAAGAAAGTGCTGCTATGACTGTTTCCTTTACTGTTCAGTAAGAGTTTTGTTTTTAAGAGAAATGCAAAGTTGGCATTATGACTTACAGCACTGGGTGGTCTGTTTACAGGGTATAATGAGTTTTTAATGCAGTGATGTTGACTTTGCTTCATACTGCTAATAAATTACACTTGATATAAAATATTTACTGAAGTCTCTATTCTTGTCTAGATTAATTAATGCACCTCACACTCTTGTACACCCATAAACAGGGACAGCCCAGTACAATTTGATTAGCCTCCACCATGGCTCCAGATCACTGGAGAAACAATCCAAAGGACACAGGCAACCTCCCAGTGACATGAAGCAAGGTGAATCACCTGATTGGAAGGCAAAACTGGCATGACTTGATCCCTCAGTGGGAGTTTGTGTAAGACTCAGTGCCAATTTCACAGTTTTGCCTCCGCCTCTTCATCTTCTCCTCCCCCTCTCAACTTGGCCTTTAGAACTTGTGGAGTTAGAAGTATCAATATCCAGATTTTGCTTGATTACATACAAGTTAGAAAAAAATATCTGTTTGTTCCCTGACTAATACAGTATATACTTGTTCTGCACCATCCAGGTCACCTGCAGACTTGTAATATTTCACAGGCAATTAATTACACAAAGTATAATCCCTTTTCTTTATTCAACATCGTCTTTTTTAGTTTCCTGGGTGTTTGAAAACCTCTCTCTCTTTTGCTTGTATTTTTCCAAAATAAAGCAACTAGTAAACCCTGAAGAATCATATGAAAGGATAAAGTGGTGTAAAACTCCCTAAAACAATTGAATAGAAGGAAATGCTCGTCACTGACTTTTTCCCCCTGTGAAGGCACATTTCCTTCCTAGCCTTCGCTTCACTTATCTGAGGTGGGTTTTTTTAAGAGAAGCATGGGGAGTTGCTAGAGGGAAAATGGATTCTTTATTTCACGTCCTGGTTTCTACCTGTCTTGCTTTGACATTCTCAGGTAAGTGACTCTCCCCACTTCCCCTCCACTGTATTGCTCTTTCTGCCACTGAGCACAGCTCCCCAGGGCAGCTGGCAGCTTATAAAAACTGAGCCACTTCTTCGCTTGGCTTCATACAAGAGGAATGGGGGGCAGGGCCAATGTAGTCCGTTCTGTTTAGGTTTTTCTCCAAAGGAAAATAAACTGTCTCTTTCTATGCTAGAGATAGATCTTCTTTTTTTTTAAGATCACCTGATAGAAAATCCAGGAGCTGAGC
>NW_010290851.1:0-14867 GCF_000700745.2 Antrostomus carolinensis | reverse complement strand
TGAAACTTCCAAAGCCAGGAGCTTTCTGTGATGCTTAGTTAGAAAATAGCCAGATCTGTAAAAACAGGGGGATGACAGACCTCAACCAAGGGAAATAAATACACATGTTGGGTTTAGCACTTTGTAACTAATGAGGCTGGAAATGTTTGAGTAACTGAGATTATAAAAAGAGAAAAATCTAAACAAGATGTGGGAGGGAGGCTGCATTTGAAATATCCAGTTCTGTGTTCTGTAACAAGTACAGATTTTTCGTTGGTAACTGGGGTTTTTTAAGGAGTGCATTGTAGTTCTCTTCATTTGAGTGTTTGGTATTGATATTTAAGCGTGGTGGCACAAAGAGCTAATCTAATGGGAATTAGAATGGTCACAAAACTATAACAGCTAGAGATGTTGGAGTTAATCCAGTAAAATAGATGTACTTCCTATCAATAAAGAGCTTCCATTCCTGTAACAGCACAGGCACTGACAGGCACAAAGATTTGGGAATGTCCTCTTCTATGTTTTCTTAAGAAAGACTATGAGTTTTACTAAAATAATTTCCAGGCAGTAAATTATATTGTAAAAAGACTGTGTCGTAAAACAGAAAAAAAGACTGAGAGGTTATGTAGGTGTCTCTGCTTTCAAGCAGGGGAAGTGGGGTATTTGGAATTGGTATTTAAAGTTAATAGTTCTTGGATTTCTTTTATTTTTTTTCTTCATTTTTATATATAATGAAAGTCAAGGTGACCTTTGACACAATAGTTTGCTCTTTGCATTCTCACTCTTTAAATTATCAGCACTTGCATCATGTGGGTTGTATATTTGGGTTTTTATAAAATAAGTACAACATGCAGAAAATTCATGGGAAGTTAATGAAAAGTTCAACATATAAAAACTGGGAAGAAGGATTTATTTGCTGATGTATTTTAAATCATCAAGAATTTTTTTTTTTATCTAATAATCATGTGTAATTTATTGTATTTTTCTGTAATTTTCCTCTTCCAGAAGGTTTTCTGATTATCCATGTCCAGAAACAGCAGTGTCTTTCAGAAAAGAGAGGAGTCATTATGGAAAAGTGCAATATGACCAACCTCAACCAGCAGTGGCAGTGGATGGCAGACGACAGGCTCCTCCACGTGAAATCTGCCCAGTGCCTGAGCATCTCTACACGCTCCGCCCTGTCATCTCGCAGCATCATCGTTGATTGTCCCCAGGCAGTCAGGTGGACTTGCCATGAGGAGGATGGGCTCCTGAAGGTGGCCAATAGCTCTCTCTTTCTCACAAAACAAGGTCAGAAGGTAATGGCCAAGCAGAGTAAGAAATACCTTCATACATGGATGCAGCTAGAAGCCAGCGAGACGGGAAAACCTGTTTATGTAAATCTGTGCTCGAAGCAAGGTGAGCTATTCGTTCAAGGTAGTATCCTGGAAGTTTTGGTGACAAAAATGTCTCTTTTACACTAAATCAAACGTTAACAATGATGATATTTTATTGATACAGAAAAATGTTTTTCATGATTGAAAAGAGTTGAGAGGACCATAAAAAGGACAGCTGAGATGAATGCTTTCTCACAAATGGTGGGGCTTTTAAGCTATTTTATATTTTCAGTATGTCTCTCCTTTTCTCTACTTCCAATCTTTGGATCAAAGTGCTTATGTGTAAGCTCAGTTCACTATTCTTGTGTCATTTCCTTTTTCACTTTTAAACAAAATTCTGGGTACTAATTCCTAGTACTTTTAAAAAATATGGATGTATAAAAGTACTTCTCCTCCCCATTCATTTTATCATATGAATCCAGATTCAATCTGTCAAGAGCAAGAAGACATCTGAAAAATCAAATGCATGCACAATTATTTCTCTGATTTACCCAAATGCATGATTAGAACAGACTTACACAGGCTTACACGTTCATGTGTTTACATAGAGTCACTTTGCCCTTAGATGCAATGCACATAAGAACGCTTAAAATCCTGCAGATAAATAACTGAATCAAAAATGTCAGAAAACCTTGCAATAGCACTTTGAGATGCATAGCTCTGTGCACATAGTTATATATATAAGTTGATATACTTGTGTGGTTAAATGTTTCCATATCCATAGCAAAAGAGAAGGTAGAATGGTTTGAATACTGCTTAATAACACTTTCCTTGATTTCCTATTGTCAGTCCTTCCTAATAATCCTGTTGACATTCTTCTTGCACACTATTAAGCAGTTATTCATGGTAAATAGGAACAACCTGCAGAGTTATGCTTTTTATTGAGGAATACACAATTTATTCTTGTCTTTACAGGATTGAAAACAATGTTTTATAACCCAATACTTTTGCATATGGACAAGTTTTCAGAACGTTTAAAACAAATCCTTCTTTCTAACCTTTCTAACCTCCCATTTGTTGTGAGGTAGAGTACCAGGTTTTTCAGTGAATTTGCACTTTTAGAACTCTACTCACAGCAGTAGGACTACTCACCTGAATGGAGGTCGGAAAGGACAGCTTGCAGAATCAGGGAATGGAAAACTGGCCAAGATGCCATCCCAGCCCTCCCATATATTTTAGAGATTAAAAAGGAAAAATTATTTTAAGTCCTGTATATAGGGTGAGTATGGCTTGTTTATTCAAAGACACCATGAAAGTTAAGATGAGGTATGTAGGCAGTGCTATTTTCTTTAGCTAGCTGGATGAAGTGTGGCCTAACAGAGTGAAAGTAACCTTACATGCTTTTCTTCATCATCCTTAGAGGAGAAGCAATTTAAGACCAATGAGTATTGAGTAGGTATCAAAGCACCTCCTCATCTATTTATTGTGCTTAGTCCTTTAATGAATTTGCCTGAATTTTCCTGAAATTCTCTCCATAGACAAGCCTGTAGATCTTCTTTATGAGTCCCACTGTGTCAGTTATCTCCTTTTTTTGACAGCTCTGGGAAGCTCTGCTGAGAAATCAACAATTATGATCCTCAGTACCTACCTACCTATACTTGGAATACTAAGAATTCCAAGTATATAAGAAACTCATAAAGTGTTGAAGTAGTGCAAAGAGATTAATTCTTCAAATAATAATAAATACAAATAATAAGAAGAACAAAAATCTAATGCCCACAATGCTGGTCTTGACATCCATATGCATGTCAAAATTTTCGATGTTGAATGCATAAAATTAGTCTTCCAAGAACATCTGTCTATTTTCAGTGAAAGCAGCAATGGATCAGCCTAAAATAACATATTCAGTCTATATTTATCTAAGAGAGTAAAAACTGAGCAAAGTCTTTGGAGCTGAAACGGCTGCAAGTTTTTCTGCTCCTGACTAACACCATATTTTGATGTAATTTGTCCTTTGTTTTTGAAGTACTCATAAAAATAGCTACATTTTGGCAAAGGAGTAACTCACTGAATTGCATCCCAAACATCTTATCAGCCCAGATATATAGTACAAGCTCCAAACCCAACAACTGCAACTACTTTTTACTTTGGACCTAACTCAAATGCCAGACATGATTTTTCTGAGCCTGGCAAAAGTCTGAGCTTGGATTTGGATTTCAAATCAGCCCTCTGAGATGGTTTTGGATATACATTTTTTTGCTACAATCCTGACCTAAATGACTCTTTTGGAAATCAGGAAATCTGTTCAGTCAGAGATTACTTTAAATCTAACAGCAGACAGTCCTCACATGGTTGAATCTGGCCTCTGGCTGAAACAGCTAACATGAAGAAGTGCCATGAGGTATCAACCCCCCTTGAGATGGCGAGACTTCAGTTATCAAATTCATGAGGAGATTCTGGGCAGAGAGAGGAATAGTCTCTATAGGGCTAAGGTCGCTTTTTCAGTAGCCAGCTGTTGGGGTCAGAGGTTTTCTAAGCCCAGGATCCAGGAGAAGAGACGGGAATGCAAACAGGGAGGAGGAAAACATGGGGGAGGTGAAGGGGTAGAAGGCAGGATGACTGAAAAGACCAAAAAGTGTTGCATGCAAATAACAGTTGCAGAATTGTTCCATCCCCTCTTGTATGTCTGGAAAGCACCCAGAGCACCACTAATGCTGACACACTAGCGCTGATGTCACTTCTCAGTTGTGTAAGCAATTCTTACAAGTTTCTTTTGTTCTGGGTAGGTTGGTTTCAATAAAATATCCAATTACAGAACAGAAGCAATGCTATGTGGCATGTCAAATATTAACCAACAAACCTCAAAACCACTGAAGACCAAACATTATTCACTAAGTGGAGAATGACTTCAAATAGGGAGACACAAGCCCAAGCTGTATGTTACAGTTATTCACTGACATCTACGGACTCTCACACAGCCTGTAGAGCAGTCTGGATGCAGAAGGTGATACAAACTGGTTTGTAATATCATACTTTGCATTGCATTTCTCTTCTACTATATCATAATAGTATGGACATCTCCTGAAATAATTGTAGCTGCAAAAGCCTAGAACTGTGGAAATCAAGACAAAGCCCCATTCAAAAGAGTAGCTGATTTTGAGGAGGAGAATGGTTTTATTACTTACAGTTATGCGCCAAGCACTTAAGAAACATAGTGGGGTCTACAAAGATATAAAAACAAGTTGGACAAGGAATTAAAATAACAAATACAGCACCTTTTTATCCCTGATTTTGTTTGCAGTATAAAATAGACAAAATATCAGATACTATGTATGAGCCAAAGCCTGATGTGCCTTCTGAGGTTCAAACTGTTGCGTACACAGTCCTTCCTCCTTTTCTACCCGAGTTTCTGGCCCTGTATCTTCTCTTTCATGTGGACTTCTCTTTTCTCCTTATCCCATTTTAATTTTGCCTGCTTCATATCAGAACCTGAGCTTATTGAGTTCACATCCCACTACTGACACTTCAGTGGGTGAGATGGAGGGTAGAAGAGACCAGAGCAGTGCACACTCAGAGCACATTCCGAACTCCTGAAGCAGCAGTAGCCACTGCAGAACATGGTAAGGGAAGACATGTGCACCTTCTTGGCACTCTTGGGAACATGGAAGAGCACCTAAGAAAGGTGGCAGAAGCACAGAAAAGGCAGCAACTCTTGCCTATTTTTGTGATCACGTTAGTATCTCTGAGCTTTAATTTTTCCACACTTTTAGTGTTTGTAATGACTGCAACAATCCTTCCATAGGTTCACAACAGATTGGATTTCTGTGTATGGAACCTTTATACATTTCTCCAGGATAAATTAGAACAGTGAGAATCAATATTTTCATTACATTTTTGAGTTGACCTAAAAAACATTCACTCAAACCCATTTTTATCTCTCTGAATTATTATTTTACAGGATTTTATAAGTAAAAGATTTTGCTAATATCTATGTGAACCCATGAAATATCAAAAATTACTCTAATCTTCTTTCTTTGGTCAAAGTAATACATGGCTGACCACTTTTGCTCAGCTCCACCTGGAAAAAGAAAGACATCAATGTCAGATCCTTGGACATAATTACAAGACCTTGTACACAATCCAATAGCATACTGATAGAAGCTCAAAGATAAATGTGGTTTTGCATTTTGTAAAAAGAAATGGAAAAATCTGCAGTGTAGCCTAGGTCTTTGTTTTTTGTAATTTTTCAAAGTACCAGTGAACCACAGTGCAAAGAATACAGAACAAAATCAGCTGAGCTACTTTAATAGGAAAAATTGAATTATACAAACAGCTTCCCAGAGCAACCAGAAGTCACAGAATCACAGAATGTTAGGGACTGGAAGGGACCTCCTGCTTTACTGTTTCATCTTCTGCTGCAAGTGCTAACAATGGTGCCAATTCCAGGCAACTATACTGGCAATTTTCATTATTACATTCTCTCTCTTTATTTTCAGTGGATCTCTGCGTAGAAGCTGGAATAGGTGTCAGCTTCTCAGTGTCTAAATGGAGGTGTCTGAAGGAGGGGCTTATTTCAGCTGTCTCAACATAGGTGCTTTTTGCCATTTGAGATGCTTCAGGGTATCCCACCTGACCTCTGACTGCCTACCCAAAAAGACATAGGTCTCCCATAGGTGCTACAAGAGCCCCGAGCAGATGTCTCAGATGTCCTAGGGGAGTTCAGATAGCACTAGGCAACTATGTTTAGGCAACTGAACCAACTCCTGGGTGTCTACAGAGTAGGTACCTTCCTGAGTATCCTTCAGTAGAGATGCAATCCATGGAAATAATGGATTCCAGATACCTTTCAATGACCAAAAGTCCATTTCAGAGTGAACTGGACCTATCCAGAGTGTCAGAAATAGGGCTGATAGACCTATGGTATCATCACAGTAGTTATCTGCTGAAAGAGCATTGAAGTGGCTACTTCAGCATTTCAAAAACAAGCAAGTAAAAGAGCAGCTCAGGATTAGACCGGCGCTTGGAAACATTTGACCTCTCTGACATGAGATACAAACATCATTAACTTCTACATTTCAGATAAAGAAGGTAAGAATTTTTAAATTAGCATAGATCTTGCAATTTTTAAATGTCTACACTGAATGGGAAAGAAAGGAGACAGTGAATTTCCTTCTTCTGACACATTCCTACATACAACAGAAATCTGAAGTATGTTTTTAAAATAGTCTTTATTTTTGCAGTCCATTTGCAAGTAGTTAGAGAGCTAAAAAGATAATTCATTTTGTCATGCACATACAAAGCCTTGCTGTCAGTGGGTTAGATGCAGTGTTACAGAGTATTTTTTTCCTATACAGTAGATACCTGATTCGTTTATGTTTCACTAGCAGTTCAGCCTTAGTTTTCTGAAACTGGGCTTTAATACGGTGGGCAAATTGGTACAATGCAAACTGTTTCAGAAAGCTGCACCATGCTGGCTTGTCTGAGTCTGAAGGCACCACTGTAGGGTTCTCAGTACTCAATAACTAATCAGCGCTCTTGCTCATCATATATGCTAAATGTATGGATTTCCTTTTCTTGTAAGCAGCCTGCTGCTGTGCAGATGGATGCAGTCTGCGGTGCAGCCCATGGATGAAATATGCGCTTAGTCAGAATGTCATAATTTCTCCTGGGTCTGCTACTGATGATTACAATGGTATGTTCACACGCTGTATATCATTCAGCCACTAGTGAGCAACGTCAGTGTCAGTGCTGCTGTTCTGTTCCCATGCACAGTTTTATGACTGGTTTCCAAAGATACTGCTAGAACAATGCTAAACACTTATGAAAAATCCTGCTGCTGAGATTTCTTTGTACTTTACCGATGTCCAGACGGAGGTGAGTTTTTCCTGGTTTAAAAATTTGGAACTCAAGTTGTGTAGAAATCTGTTTGCTTGGGTCTTATAATACGCAGTTTTCTTTTATAAGTGCCTGATACTGAAGAAGGGCTATGAATGTCCTTATGCTAGGACCATACTGGCTTTCCTTAGGAACAGAGTATAAACCTGGCTCCTGATTTTCTTCAAGTGAGGGCAGATATGAACCCTATTAGGCAGTCCAGTGTAGGATACATGGAAAGTGCTGGTATGTATATCTGAAGTTCCAGTATGGCATAGTGCTATGCATAAGCCATTTCCATCCACAGGTTACATGCAGGAGACTGTTGTCACTCTTTGCTGGGAAAGATCCTTTAGCTGGAAACCCAGGGTAGCCCTGAGCTTAACAAGAGGAGGTAGGTTGTGCAGTGACCAAGTGCTTGTTCATGGTACCTCCTCGGGCTGGTGGAACATTTCTGAGGGCCAAGTATTTCACTTCCAGGAGGTTCGAGCTCTCCCCTCAGCTCCTGCACCAGGAATGCTGGTTATCCCCCGGCTACTGAGTCCCATAAATGTCACTGGCACCACCAGCTTCCCTTTTATGGAGCAGCAGCTTTCCTAAAGCACAATTACAATGGAACGCAAACGTCTTCCTGTTGGAATCGCTGCTATTTGTCTGTAAATAAAGCCAAGATTTTTTTTTTAATGTGTTTTTAAGTTGGGTGTGTAAATCTAAATTTAGGAACCCAATTGAGTGGCCTTTTTTCCTAAGCAGCTGCTGGCCACTCAGATGTACGTTTTTTTCAGCCGTCTTTCTATCAGTAAGCTCTACTCCCTCCTGAACTTGGATATATCTCAGAGGCACAGAGCCAGCTGGCCTAATTCTTTCCAAGTCCTTGGGGCTAGCATTTCTAGTTGCCTACCACAGAATTTCAGAGACCCCCGACTAATAGGACATCCCCAGGAACAATGACTGACATGGATTTTAGACTAAGTCTGGACTTGTGTCAGCTAATGGGTTTATTTCAGCAGATGACAACAGCTTGAGGACAGGCCTTCCCTGCCCAACTCTTCCCTGTCCTTTTGGTTTGGGCCATGAAGGTATGTGATGTAGGGCCACAGCAGACTCCGCACCATAGGTGCTCTGCAGGGGATTCTGCAAATGCAGCAGCATGAGGATGATCGTGCAGTGTTGGACCAGGCCTGAGGGTTCAGTGAAACCATCTGCACAGGTATAAGAGGGAGCAGAATTAGACCTGTAGTATTGTTTTCAGTGCCTTGATTTGGAAAAATATTTGAGCAACATTTTTCGTAATTAAATGGAAATTTGGAGATTTTTATTCCCAGAGAAGCACAGTTAGATAAAAGGAGGGGAAATGTTTAATCTGGGTATCAACCCATTCCAGCAAACCAATCCTTTCCAAGAGGACCCAAAGCCATGTACCAGGTGAACTCACTGTGCTGTCAAGCACAGGAAATGCTTGCATGAAAGTGTCTCTTACAGGGACTTCCAACCTCACTTTTATTTCTGAATGCAAATGAGAGTACTGCAAGTTTCTTTATATAAACATGCTAACATACATATTTACATATATACAAAAAAAACCCATCATATTGACTTCATGGAAGCTCATCCTCTGATCCTTTGGGTCAGAGGTAATCACACATTGGCCTGCTAAGACATCATAATTGCACACCAGGTAATTACATTTGGAAGCTTCTGCTGCAATTTAACCCCCTCATTACATCTTTTTTTAGAGGGTTTGTGAGCTAAAATTGTTATAAATGGCAACCAGCCCAGTGGCTCAGCAGCAAAACAAGGTTTTGTCATGCTGAAGACCCCAGTTCAAGGACAGACAAAGTGTCTTGGGCACTGAGCCAATGCACACTAGCTGTGCTCCAGCAATGGGAGTGCAGCTTTTTGTGAGGAGAAGGGGCCAGTGAGTAATTCCAATTGCTTAGCTGAAATGTGATGCTACCAGATGTAGAGGCCACCACAGCTTGAACCCTGCCCTCACAGCCACAAAGAAAGGATATTAAATACATACCAATGGGGAGGAAGAGCCATGAAAATGTGGAGGAAAAATGTGTAGTAAAATCTTTCCTGCACTCTAATTGCAACTTTGGCATTCTCTGAAGGATACGTGACTAAAAAAGCAAATCCACCATTATATTTGCAGACATTTCAGTTAACTGATACGATTGTTAGCTGAACCTTGGGAAGAGAGCCGTCAGGGGTTAGCATAGTCTCTGCATGGGACTGATAAAAAAATGCATGAGGAATGTCCCATGTGGGCACAAGGAACTTATCTTGAATAAATATCTTGAACAAAAAATATTATCTTGAACAAATTATCTTGAAAAATTATCGTGAACAAAGCCATATTTTGAACTTACACCAGCAAAAGGCAGATGAAAATCTGGCCCATTTATTTACAAAGGGGGGAATTGACCATATAAAGCTGAAACTGTGTGGCATTTTGTAGACTTAAGCAAGTGAAAAAGCTACAAGTGAAAACATTGTGCTGTTAATGACAAAGTAGAACCTTTCTCTTCACTTCAGAATCATTGATGGACTGTATTTAAAATGAATGGTATGCATATTCAGGGAAATTTTATTTTCTGCTTTTGTTTTGCACAAACTTTGGTATTGATGCAGGAAACATGTTTGCACTGAAAACAAAAAAAATAGAGAACTGATAGGTGCACTTGGACTACTTAAAAGTCATATCAGCCACATTTATTGGCATCTAAAGGATTGTTTATAAATATGTAGAGCCGATTTTAATTATTTTCCTTTATTTGTCTTAGATCTCCAAGATGCAGACACTTCTGTATGGAGTACTAGAACTACATCCCCCGCTTTAAACGCTGTTACCTCTAGGCCTGAAAACCTGCTGAGGAGTAGCACAGAGATGTTCATCAGAAACGTGACTGAACACCTCAGTAAAAATCTCATTGAAAAACTCTACTTTGACTTGAAATCTGCAGTGACAGAGACAGCCTGGATTCCAACAACTACTCTTCAATACTCTAGCACTACAGAAGAGGTAAGGCAGAATTATTGATTGGTTTTTACTAAGCCTGCTTCACTGTGTGGAGCCTGATAGCTATTACAGGTGAATATTTTGTGGACTGAAAAAAATAGCTACAGGACTAAGCTTTGTTCTTTATTTTGATGGGGTGCTTTGTTCACGCTGATACTGCCCTTTGCTAGAAGCACAGCTGCAGAAAAATTCTGCCTCTTCTATACAGCACGATCCTGGTGTACACAATGCACTGGGAAAATCTCTAAGCTCGAGGGAAAGGGTCAGGATATGTGAGGAGCAATGGAAGCTCACAGATGTGGCAGGAGCCACAGGAGCCTGGGTATCTGCTCTCAGTGACTTCGCTCTAATTATGCTCTAAGATCACAGTATGTTTTATAACCTTATTTAGGATAATTGAGTCCTCAAATTACATACGTGGTTTACAGATCAAAGCAAGTGAAATCTGAATGATTTAGCTTGTCTTCCAAGGTACCCTCGCCTCGACCCTGGTCAGCTTATCTACCGACCAATAGGCAGAGTGGAGATGCACAACTGCTTCTTGATCTTTGCTCTGTCCAACCACAAACAGCCCTGGCAGAGAGGGGAGCAGGGATGCCAGCCCCATCCACAGAAAGAGGTAATAGTGGGCATTCAGTACCTCCACACCAGTTCCCAGTCTTCCTTTTCTGCAAGGCACAGTTAAGTAATCTGAGAGCAAATCCAGTATCACCATTGGCAAAATGTGCACGGGCAGTTAGAGCTAAAGAATGCAGGACATTATTGGTCACTGTATCACTATCAACACATATGGTTTAGAATTGAAAATCCCTAAATTCCCTGTGTCTTCTTCTCCAGGAGACCACACTGCACTAAATATATTAGGGCAGGCAAACATGTTGTTTCAGTTACTCCTTTGAGTGTCAGTGTTACTGTGGATAAGACTAAGAAATAGGATTTGTATTTGGGAGGGCTGTGGACAGAGCAATCTGTACAATCTGGTACGAACAACATCAGCAGACAGGGACAAAGGAGAAGTAGTGTCACCCAGGACTATGTTGACCCAAATAACCAACTCAAAGGTTTATGGACTCTGACACTGCTGTTCTAGTGCTGATGAGGGGAACGGACTGAGCTGATGATGGATGTGCTGCACCATAGCTGACAGAGACTGTTCTTTTAAAATATGATTACTGGGGCTTGATGCAGTCAGGCTGAGCTTATTTCCCCATGCCCTCTGTCCATCTTTATACCTCCTGCACAGAATACTGGTCTCCTCTAAATGGAAATGTCTTACACAATCTGGTATTACCCAAACTGCCTCCAGCAATCCTACTAACTAATCCCACCAGTGCTAGAGAAATGGCACCATTTGAACTGAAACTCTTGTGCCTCCTGCGTTCCTGCTCCAGTTCACCTCCTGATTCACATGATTTGCACTGAGCAAGCTGCTTAGGTCAAAGCTTTTAAATCAGAATCCTGATGTTAAGCGCTCTAAGCACAGCCATGAAAACAAACAAACAAACAAACAAACACATGAAAATCTGTCCCTTAGAACCTCCAACCGGGTCTGGACATTTGAATCTAGATACACCAATTTAGACACACAAACTCAAAATCTTTGGCCTCCATCTCTGTTTCCCTGTCTTTAGAGTGGATTCAAAAACATTTTTGTCAAACTAGCAGGGACATTTAAAGGATTAACCATATTTAACATGATACTTTGAAAACAGTAGACTAAGTAAGCACCAAGTATTGTTGTTAGGAAGACAATACCTTCTATGAACTGCATTTGCTCGAGCTTCAGTCCTCTTGTTTGTAGAAGTGAAGCTTTCATGTTATTTGGCTGTGAGCATACCCATTTGGGGTGAGACAATGGTGACACTTCAATCGAACAAAATGTTTGGCTTAGAGCAGCCTTGGATTTCAAGTAAAACTGCAGCTTGCACTTTCAAACCATGACAAAAGCTATGCAAAGCCCATTTCCTCTTGATTAGAAAGACTGAGAGAGAGGTTGGTGTTAAAAAAAAAGCGCCAGGAAACCTTGGGAAAGTGTCTGAAAGGGACTTTGGAGCCTGCTATTAGAGACATGTCCGGCCACTCCCAAAACTCACTTCCAGTTCTTTTTTTCTTTTTTTTTTTTTAATTAGTTTCTTGGCTTGGCTTGCTACACAGATTGGTAAGTGTTAAAGGCTATGTGACTGCTGATTTGCTAAAAGCCCGTTTATTCAATACCAGTCTGAAAATAATTACTCATATTATGTTGGCTATTCTACATAAACACACTGCCATCAGCAAATGATGGACCCCTCCTGTTTTTTTCCAGTGCTGCCATAGTAATCTGTGTCAGACCTCACCCTTACAGCAGCTTTGTGGTAGGTAATGTACAGAAGGAAGTCTCAAAACCCTTAATACACCAGTATTTTCCTACTAATACAAAATGGTAGTTTTAAAGATTTTACAATAGCAAGAATAAGAGTAATAAAGTAGGAATCTCTACATTATGGGCACCGCTGAGAACCAGCAACATCCCTTTTTTCCACACATTATCTTATGTTAGGTGGAAGAGACAGACATTTCCAAGAGCCTTTAAATTTCACTTGCAGTAGGTTCAATTTCTTTGATGAATTTTATAAGTTTGCATTAGTGTGGGGTTTTTTTCCACTTTCACGTATTACATCTACTTAACTAATTTACACCTACATATCTGAATTCTATCGTCCCTGCAAATTCAGACTATGGATGTTTTCAAAAATCTTTACAATGTAGGCTTCAGTTTCCAAGAAAAGGCAAGGTTACTCTGAATATTGTCGTTTCCAGAGAGGTGTTTAACGCAATCCAAACATCCTAATAAGCCTTCAGATTCGCTCTTCTCCAGTGCTGGAAAAATATTGGTGTTTTATGCCATTAGGTCCAAAAAGCACAATCGTCTAAAGATGAATTTACACAGTAAAACTCTCTCACCTTGAAATGATTACCAAACACCTATGTCATTTAAGTCCCAGTTTAGGTCTAGTACAACACCTTCTGTTTTCCATCAATAGTTTGTTTATCACTGTACTAGCATTTTGGGGCATGGTCCCCCCTTTTGTCTGAAGTATGTAAAATATCTCTTCCAAGGGAGGTCTTGTTCTGCAATGGGCTTGAGAACTGCATAATAATCAACACATATTTATATCATCACTTAAGGTGATGTTTATAAAGTTATTAATCACCTTGAGCTTTGCAGAGGAAAGCCCAGCATTTTAAGTGCCACATCCCTAGGACCAGGTATGGAGCTCCACTGGGGCAGATGAAGCTTTCCACAGGTGCAGGTACCACCCACGAGTGCTCAGACCTTTGGTTTCTGAATGGAAGAATGAGAGCTAAGGTTTTTCAGACATTTGTATCTTGTTTCAAAGGCTGATGCCCAGAAAAATCTTACAGCAGCAGCTCCCCTAAAAGGCAGGTTTGTAAACCCTAGCACCTTTTTCTCCCTAAAATGGGTCAAAACTGAAACAGAGATGGTGTTGAATTTGCTTGAGGTGCAGCTCTTAAAAGTTAAAAACCCACATGCATCATACAGTGCAGAAAGACACAGGAAAGTGCCGTTCCCATTGAAGAAAGTAAATGTCAAAATCCTCCCCCTTCATGCAATCTCAGATTTACCCCATGGTTGCTAGATTATTGTCTATTTGAATATCTGAGGGTCCACAACACTTCTATGTTTCTTGTCCCTCACCCCACCCACATCTATGTGTATATGTGCATTTTCAGAGGTTGAAACCTAAATGAGAAATAAATGGTCACGCACGACAGAAATAGAGCTGTGCCACAGCTACAGCTGATTCGGAGTTGCACACAGCTCGTTTGGTGCAGTCTGAAAACAGGGAGACTTTCTTGCTTTCCACGGTCTGTGTAATTTTAGCATGGGAGTTATTCAGGGGATGTGGGAAGGAATTGTTCCAAGGACACAAGTCGATGCAGAACAAAACAAAAAGCTGAAATAACTTGGCCACTGACAGGCTACTCCTCTGCCGGTGTGTGGGGCTGCAGGCAGCAGCTCAGCATCAGGCTCTGCTGGGAGTCTCCTTGCTGCAATGCCTCCAGTTGTGGTGCCACAGGGCTGGGGAGAGGATGGAGGCCTTGTTGGTCCTCAGCTACCCCCCAAGAAAGTCAGTGTTTGGGACACAGGAGCTGGAATGGCAGATTAGTGATGGATGAAGCCAAGAGGAAGATGGGCCAGGAGATGGGTTGGGTGTGAGGGGTGGCAGGCATGAGGAGAAGCAGGCATGCAAGGTGAGGTGCCCATGAAGTGAGGCAGGCATGAATCAAGGTGGGCATGAGACAAGGTGACCATGAGGGGTGGCAGACCTGAGGAGAAGGGGGCACCGGAGGCAAGGCAGGCATGAGGTGAGGCAGGTGTGAGGCGAGTCAGGCATGAGGTGAGGCAGGTGTGAGGCGAGGCAGGTGTGGGGCGAGGCAGGCATGAGGTGAGGCAAGGCGGTGTCAAGTGAGGTGCAGCTGGCATGAGGCGGGTTTTTACACGGGCACTGCCTTAGGGGCGGGGGGCCCCCCGCGAGCCAGGAGGAGCGAGGGCAGAGAAGCCCGGGGAGAGAGTCCACATAGCAAGGAAGCTGCGAGGAAGGAAGAGAGGTGGGGTGGGGTGGGAGAGGAGCCAGGAGGAATGTGGGACCCCCAAGGAGCGAGGAGCA
>NW_010290850.1:35965-47001 GCF_000700745.2 Antrostomus carolinensis | reverse complement strand
AGGGTTGTCTGGAGACGTTGCTTGTCCAGCTCAGAGTTTGCCCCAGTACCCTCTGGTTGTGCTGCTGTCTCAGCCACATCATCTCAATGAAGAGGAACCTTGAAAGAACCGTTTGTTGCTAATGGGAGGTTGGTGATCTTCCCTCTGGTGCCTGGCTAGAGCTGGGTTTTCTTGTCCTTATCATGGGTTTACAGGGTCACAGCTCTTTAGGCTTCTCTGAGTGCTCTGATACTGCCTGGGCATCAGTGGTTTCTCTTATCTGACTTCCACAACCTCCTGAGTTCTGAATTTTTATTTGCTAGGGGCCTCATTTCCAGCCTGAGACAGCAAATGGCTTGGGCAATCCGTGTGCCCTGTGATGCAGAGACCATCCTCCAAGCTGCAATGGCAGAGGACAAGCAGCCAGAAGAGGTGGTGAAGGGGTTTGTGGGACATAAAGGATGAGTCTTCTGCTCAGCAATTTCTGCCTCAGCAGTAGCAGCAGCCATAGCCAGAGGAGACTGTATGGGCTGAGGGATGGGGGGAAAGCTGGTGGCCACAACAGCAACATCCAGCTTCCAGATAGCAATGTCCTTTTCTTCCTCACAGTTTCCTCTGACTCTGCTGCTGTCTAGGTGGTGATATCTGTTCTGACTGGTCACCATGACTGGCTGGTTCATCATAGAGACAGAGAAAGACTTGAAGAAGCATCTCTATGCCTTGCCATCCTCTGAGCGCATAGATTCACGTCATACAGCACCATACTAATCCAGCTCATAGAAAAACATCATTCTCAGGGCACTTCTCTGGAGCTTGCTTTCCCTGGGTACAAGGAAGAAGGGATGTTTTGCTTTCAGACCCTTTCATGAGACTTTTAGCTCTTATGGTCTTGAGGCAAGTTTTTTTGCTCTGATTTTTTTGGGGGGGGGTTTGTGTTTGGTGGATTTTTTTTGTTGTTGGTGCTGTTTTGGTTTTTCTTTTAATCCCAACAGGCACATGGATTTAGTCTATGTGAAGAAGATTGCTTTGGAATTTCTAGTCAAGATCTGGTTTGCTGTATTGTGGCTGCGCAGAGAAGACAAAAGTTCTTTTGATCTTCTCATGTTGAGAGGATTTTCCTGACAGGTGGAAAGAAGCAGCTGAAGGCAGAAGAACCACTTTTACTACCCATGGCTTTGACATACTTTTGGAAATGATACCTTGAAGCTCTCAGGAACAGTGTTGCTGAGGAGTGAGTTGTAGTAAGAAGGGGTAGATTTGGACTTGCCTGTAGATGACACAGTAGACCTCTGCAGTTTCTGTTCTACAAGTCAGCTGTGAAGGGAAGAAAGGGGGTTACTTTCCTCCTGACTCTGGACTAAGTGGGAAGACTTAGTGGGAATTCCAAATCTGGGAATTTACCCTTGCCAGGCTGTAAATCTTAGAAGTTGTTTGGAGTGCGTGGTCAGGAGATAGGGTAGTTGAGGATAGAATAAGACTGTCTGGGGATTCCTGGGCTCCTGTGATAAACAAGGGAGCATTCAGTGACCTAAGATGCACAGAGGAAGTCTCTGGAGCATGAATGCAGTTGGTCGTGGGTGGCTGGCCACTGCAGGCTGAAAGACACAAAAGGGAACAGGCCACTGGGAATAGTCTGGGACTGAAAGACCACAGAAAGGAGAGGATTCTTCTGCAAAGCTCTGCTGCAGGGGGAACAGCTGCCTGCCTCTTGAGGAGAGTCCCAAGAGAGTCCTAATGGAGAAAAAAATAAGAAATTTATGGAATTTGGTAAGCTGTAGCTGCAGCCAGCTGTAGAGATGGGAACAGGTGGAACCAGACACTTCTCCTGGCTTCTCTTGTGGATAGCAAGAGATAGCAAGAGATAGCATAGACTAGAATATTTTCCAGAAGGGAAAGTCCTCCTTTCTCCAAGGAAAAATGAGTCTCGTACCATTTCCTGCAGCCCTAGTAAATGTGTGTAATAGCCTGAAATATGGATCCCATTTGGGAATCTGACCAGGGAAAGAAAACTGAGATAACAACTGTACGTTTTGAGTCATCTCTACACTTTTGTTTAATTCCGTTTCAAAGGATGTATTTAATATGAACAGAGAGCAGAACAAAAACAACTACATCAGCTTGATGACAAGTCCTCCTGGGACAGCAGTGCAATGACCCAACCAAACATAATTTAAGTGTAATTCTACAGCCAAAGCCTATGGAGAATTCACAGAGCTTCAGATCTAAAGATGGCTTAAGCCATCCAACCAGGCATGAAGTTGATACCAAGCAGCAGAGCTTTATGTTCTGGTAACAAAGGCTCCAGATGACACTGGATGTGTATAAATGAGGGCAGGATTTAGTCTACAGAGTTACGGGCAAAGCATGATGACCAGAAGAGGACTTTCAAAGAAGTGTGTTGAGTAGGAGTCGTGAAGTTACGTTAAGATCTTTTTCTTGATATAAAGAACTCTCTGATACTTTCATGTCACTCATTTGATCCCCGCTGGGGATACAAACTCTGCAATGTCTGAGACTTTTTCCACAACTTTGTTTTGCTTCCTTTACAAAAAGAAACAACCGTTGTGAGGATTGCTAAAAAAAAGCCAACATTCCCCAAAGCACTGCTTTATTTATCTTCATGTGATCAGTCAGTTCATGTCCAGATCATACCATGTAATAAATAACTCAAAATCCTAAGATGTTAGTCCTCAAATTATAGGAGCAAGGGAAACTTTTTGTAGGGTAAGAGTGTAAAAAATTGCTCCTCATGAAAGGAGAAAGGGAAAATGGTAAAACCACTTCCATTGACCCAACTGATCAAATAGTTTAAGGGATTACCAAGGTACATTTCAACCCTGAAACAGAAGTAAACATACTATTTTTAACAATTTTTAGAGAACAGAAAAGTAATACTGTGGTGACCTCTCAATTACTAAATGAGACAAGACAATAGTGTGGGAACCGAAGGTGCCAGAACGTTGCACTGCTGATGCTTATGAAATCACAGCCCAATCTGGCCAACTGAAGAGTCAAAACTCTCTCAGGCATGGGTGACAATTAAGCTTATTGCAAAGGCTTACTACAGAATATCATCATCAATTGCAATAACAATGATAATCATTTGAAGAGCACCTTGATGTGCCTGAGGTGCCTCTCAGGATAGATGAAAGAGCAGTTATTCTCAGGCAGCACTGATAAACTTTAAGGTGTCATAATGTGTAAACAAGTTGTTTTCCCAGGTTGAAAGCAGAGGGGAAGGATGAAAGCAGGCAGGAATAGTAGCAGTTTGTAGTAGCAGTAGATGACAGAGTTTCTGGTGGTAAGGAGAAAAAATTGCTTTTAGGGAAAAAAGAATCCATCATCTTTTAGTTGGTTGGGGAGGCACTTTGGGAAGGGAATGGAGATCAGACTCACAGAACAGCTGAGGCTGGAAGATTGTCTAGTCCAATCTCTCTGCTCAAAGCAGAGTCACCTAGAGCAGGTTGTTCAAGGCAACATCCAGTTGGGTTTCAGATATCTCCAAGTGTGGAGACTCCACATCCTCTCTGGGCAACCTGTTCCAGTATTTGACTACCCTCACCACAGAAAAGTGTTTCCTGATGTTCAGAGGGACCCTCCTGTCTTTCAGTTTGTGCCCATTGCCTCCTGTCCTGTCACTGGGCACCAAACCAAGAGTTTGCCTTTGTCTTCTTTGCACCTTTCAATCAGAGATCCCTTTTGGAGAGTAAAATGGGAGCTGCAGGAATAAAAAGCAGCAGGGGAGATAGTCTGTGGGAAACACAGACAAACAGGACAGTGACAGAGTGACAGAAGTGCATACCAACATGGGCCCATCCAATACTGTTGACTTGAATGCACTTCAAGTCACATCTTTGGATGCAAGACTGCACTTGTCAGGGAAAACACGTGTGTACATCAGTGAAGTACAAGACATAACAACAACAAGTAGGGAGCATTTCCTAGAAAGATTGGATTTTTTCACAGAAAAAACACACCATGAAGCAGTTATGTTATATGGGAACTATGGGTTGGGGAGCTTCCCAGAAAGCCAGCTGCCCCTGTTCCTAATTATTTATTATTCATCTCTGTTTCAGTCCAAAATGAGGTCTGATTTATGGGAAATGACTTAGAAAATGAAACATGGAAATATGGGATGGATGATGATTAATGGGAGCTGTGATACGTGCCTGCAAAAATGCAATGGGCATAAACATCCAGGAGAGGAAGGTTGACATGGGGTGACACTAAAGGGTTTTCAAATGAGTAAATGAATAAAGACAATATATTTAATGATGGAGACACCATCAGCTCATGGAGTAAGATTTGAAGAGAAGGTTAGGTGACATGGTGGAAAACATGCTGTTCCTCATGCCTGCCCTGAAAAGTCCACTACAGGAAAGCCTTTGGTGTTGGATCTTTGTGAAGGCTCAAGTTAGATTTATGTACTGCAACTTTATGCTTCATTTTGCAGGTATGATGGGTACTTAATCATAACTATTTTTTGTTTCCTTGTGAAGATGCTGATACAAAGCAACAAAGTTCTGGTTTTTCAATACAAAGAGCACAAAGAATTTGAGAAAATATATTTGATTAGTGGATTTTTAAAAATATCGCTTGATAAAATAAATGACTTCTGGATGGAAAACCACAAATGCCATCATGCTCAGTATCAGAAGTATCAGAAGGCTCTTCCAGCCTGAAGGCACAGTAATTTTTAATGCATTAATGCTCAAAAAAGGACAGGGTTATCTTTGGATCCATTAAGAGTCTGCACAAACCACCTAAATAAACATGCCATGTGATTGGACAGTGAAGCAGCAATGATCAAGTTGTCAGGAATGATTTCAATATAGTTCACGCTTCCCTGAGGCAAGGGACTGAACTAAACAACTTCCTGAGGTCCCTGACTCCCTGAAACCATAAGCTCTATGGCTTGAAGATGAAAATGACCACTGCAGTATAAAGACTTTCACTGTCTACTCCTCTGGGAGTGGTAGGTCATCTCCAGAACTGCCCCATCACATTTAATTCTTCTAAGCTTTAAGTTCTCATGGGCTTGGATATTTTCAAAGTATATTTTCATTCCATTATGCCTCATGCTGCAACTAACTACAGAACAAGCAACAAGAGTATAATTTTCATCTCACGACATTTTCATTTCATGCTGATGACAGGACACGCACAAACTCTCTGCCACTCCAGCAGATTCTGCTCCTCACCTGGTGGGAGATGAGATGCTACTAGAGAGGAGAAGGCAGGCTGTTTGAGTGCGTGAAATGGTCTGTAAGAGCCTGTGGCTGTCCTAGATCCTCCCACGCCAACTTCACTGGGGGCTCTGAATTGCAGATTAAGGGCAGTGAATGGCCTAGAGTATCTATCAAGAGTGATGTCAGTTAATTACTACCCCGGGGATTCAGCAATGAGTTGGTGCACTGTGAGTTAATGACTTCCAGGCATGTTACTTGGCAATACTACCATTATTATTTTGCAAGGAGACTTCAGTGTCTCTTCATGAAGCCAGCCAACCAGAATGTTGTTGATCTCCTGTTTGCTTGCCTGTTGCACAAGATACTGGTGAAACTCTCACTACCTATTTGTTGACCTTTCTTTCTCTTCATTCTCTCTCTACCAGCATACATAGATATGTCATTGTCTCCAAAGGAGACTTCACTCTTTAGCAAACAACATCAAGAAAAAGGCCACATCCCTTTCCAAATTAAAATTGAGCCTTCTAAAGATGGATGTTGACAAGACATTGTTGAATTCAGACACAGCTTTGAGATTTCTCAGAGGGTTTGAGGATTTCCATTGTCAGACATGGCTATTGTGCTACGAAAATGACTCCCAGCTGAAAGAGTGAGAAAACATTTTAAAGGACAGCTCAACAGTATTTAAAAAAGCTGGATACCCTGGCACCCTGGGGGAAAAGCTGCTAACAAAGTTAGTGAGATGGGGTGGGACAACATTTGAGTGTCACAATAATTTCATTGCATAATCTTTGTCCTGCTTACCCCCAGCTCTCACCAAAGACAATGGAAGCATGGGGTTTTCAGTTCCTTGCAGGAGACAGTCAGAGTCTTGCATCATCAAGTCCTTTTTATTTTTTCTACAAGATTATAAAAGACAGAAATGCATTCTTGACTGCAAACTAACATTCAAAGTCTCACGAGAATAGATGCCGCTCCCTTGGCCATAAAACTTTGGAGAGGACCCAAGATGACCATGATGAATCTCATGGAGAAGCAAGCCCAAATAAACACAGTTTGAATGAATAGAGAATGCAGTCATCCCATCAACAGATGAGCTTGGTTAGTCCTTGTCTCTGCAGCCCCTCTATGGTACTGTGTTACTGCTCAGACTGTGTCATATACAGCTTGCTAATGAAGCTGCCACGCTGGGCCTTCAAGCCCCTTACCATTTTACAGATGGACTTGGCCTCCTCAGAAAACTTATGGGAGTACACCTCTTCTGTCTCCAGTACTCTTCTGTCCACTTCTTCTCTCTTCACCTTTTCTTTCCTTCCACGAAATGGTGATTGCCCAGCAATCATTTCATAAATGAGACAGCCTAGCCCCCAGTAGTCAGGGCTGAGTGTGTATCTCTGGTTGTTCAACACTTCTGGAGCTGTGGAGGAGAAAGATGTGTCTTGTGGACGTGCATGATATTTACATAGGCAAAGAACTTAAATTTCTAGAAGTTCCATTTCGGTGACTGAATATACACAGACAGAGAATGGTGGGTAAAATATAAAAATACCTCCTGGTTTCTGCTGATGGCATTACAGAAAATGCAGCATGCTACATGCCATTTTTTTTCTCTACACGCTACATGCCATGTGCATGCTGTCTTCTGACTTCTCTACCAAGTCAGAGCAACTGAAAAAACAAAAAGAATTTGAAGCTAAGTATTAAGCAAAGGTCTAATCTTAAGAGTCCTTCCAGATTTCTCCATGACATACAGACACACATCCTGTAAAAAGCAGTGATATTTCTCCAAAACCAAATTCTGTCGTTTTGATTGATCAACTTATAACCTATTTTTTCCCTCTTTAAAAAACAAATCCATGTATATTGCGTTGCAGCCATCCAGTGTGCTTTGGACACATAGTCAGTCTTCCTGCAAGCATCCTCACTTCCGTGCGTGGGTACAAACACACAAACACATGTGCTCATAAGCACAGAGCCTTCATGTGTGCACAACCTACACTGAGATAACCAAATTTAGAACTGACAACTGATTTGCTTGCTTTCCTTAAAGCCTCCATATGGTGTAACAGTGGCTCATATCAGCTAGTTCCTATTTAGTCAAATAAGCATAAGCAATTTTTATTCCAAGAAATATGCCCATTTAGAGAATGCATGAAAATAATTACATTGAATTTAGAAAACAGATCTAGTTAAATCAGGGATTATGGTTTTCACCAATGTACAAAAGTCTACTCTTCTTTTGTGCCGCCTCCCCTGCACATAGGGGAAGACTCAAGATGACCATAGATGTGGACTTACCCATTTTATCATAAACATACAAATACATTTTAACTATTAATACAAAGGAGAAACTAGAAGGAAACCTTTCTTTTAGCAAATAACCCTCCTAAAATACATCTACACTAAAATCACTAGAATCCCAGTTGTTGTCCCCCCTTTTAATTTTCTTTGCTGATTTAAGATTGTAGACCAGTCTCATTAAGAGCTGTTGTGGTCCATCTTTTCGCCCACTTCTGACTTCCACTAGCGTGACTTCTTGGTGACTTGCTGCAGGGAATTGGACCCAGCTGAATGTGAATCTTTAAAAATTCTTTATCTTTAGCTTATATGGCAGAAAGATCTCCAGAACTCAAGTAATCTCAGCAAATTATAAAAAAGATGAGCTACTGAAGACTTACCCATATACCCTACTGTTCCCACTCTTCCACGGATTGATTCACCCTCAGGGATTTTAACAGCTAGACCCAAATCAGATATTCTAATATGGCCTGGAAGGAAAAAAGAAACAAAACAACATAAAGCAGATATAATAACATGACCCAAATTAGTTCAAAACCACAACTGTCGTCATTGCTACAATGCTCTTGCAATTTACTGTTTGGACATTTTAAGAAAAGTGTGTTCTGAATGGCTGAATGAAGCAGTTTCATTGATAAGGAAAAGAGGAATTATTAAGGACATTACGATGCAATGAAATTAATTTTAACAGTGAGGCTACGGACTAGAGTGGATTGTGTTAGATATTTTAAAATTGTGCAAAAAGAAGGCAATGAGAAGCATGCTGTAGGGAAGTTATCTTGGACTGGTCACAGGGGATGGATGGACTGACATTATTCTGTGACTCTCTGACAGCTGAAGGGGCTACATCTGGTCTGTAAGTCAGCATGAGATTTGATTATCACTGCCTTCAGCAACAAACGGGTACCTGGGTTTGCATAAAACCAAGAGTCTGCTCAGCAAAGGATGAAAGTACTTTTGCAAATGGAGCGGGAAGCACAGATTTAGAAATCCCAGCTTCCTTTCTGTTGTGTCAGCCTTACAACAATAAGGATGGAGAAACAATGAGAAAAGGCAGACACCCCCAGCACAGCCGTGCTCTGGAGAACAGACCCTGCTGAGCAGCATGGCTGCTTCATTCCACCCGTGTGGTGAGCTCCAGCACTTCACCCACCCCAAGACAGGAGAATTAGTGTACGCTAAGCCTCTTAAGTCATTTCAGAGCATTATTTGTCTTTGTGCAATATATATTCTAAAACTAACTTAATCTACTTTACTGTGAAAGCATCTGTAAACCTCTGAGACTTACCATAATCATCTAGCAGGATATTTTCTGGCTTCAAATCTCTGAAAATGAAAGAGAGCAGTTATTTGTATGAAGCTGGTTTTGATAGCATAAGCATACGGCAGCGTGTGAATGCATTTATTACTAGTAATAAACCAATTGAGTGTCAACTCAAACAGCAAGGAACTCATGAAACCAGTACAACTTTACACAACTCACTTCACAGATAGACTGAAACCATATGTCTTTTCTAAACTGGAGTTACATTTTTTCACTAAGCCAAGCTTTTAGTTCCCAATCCACTCCATAATGGACTCATCCATCTAGTTCTGTAAGCCCTGTAAACCAACCCCTATAGTCCTGTGTGTTGTTAAATCTCTGTAACATTTTCTGTTATAAAATCTTTTGATAAAAAGAAGAATATTTTAAATTTTAAAATATTTTATTTGTATATGAAAATGGAAATAGTGATCTGCTGGGCTCAAATTTTCTATGCCTGGCATCTGACTCAGACTAAATATGTAAATGTGTGTACATGCACTTGTGTATTCATGTAATAATTGCAGTGAGTTTGGAAAATGAGTGGCAAAGGGGGTTAATGCTGTGTCCAGATTAAAAATCTCATTACAAATATTTGTGAAACTCTAGTGCCTATGTGGTTGGGAGCAATGCCATGAAAATTGGCAAGGTGGTCACTCTGATGTCAAAGATGTGCCTTTTACTGCTCCTGTGGAAAAAAAAACAAACAAAAAAATCCCAAATTTGGCCAAGTTATAAACTACTGAAAAAAAAAATTTCTCAGTTTTCATATATTTAGCAGAGCCTTGGCAGGTCATTCTTCTGAAATCTGCACCAAACTCACTCCACCAGTTGCCGCTTCTAGATGGTGCCCAGACCAGCCATGCTCAAGTCCCCTCGCTCGACCATGGCTGTTTCCCAAACCTGCAGTGTTGTAGCACTTCTCTGCAGCCGCCGCTGCTGTTCCTGGATGTGGTGGGCAGCTGCCAAGGCAGGAGCCAGGTGGGCTCCATCCCATCCTACCCATGAGCTGAGCAGGGACAGGCACAGCCTGCTGCTAGCACAGAGCGGGGATGAAGCCAGCCTGGGAGACTGGGACCTGGAGGTCTTGGAGGGAAGATGGTGTCCCTGCTGATGGCAGGGGGGTTGGAACTCGATGATCTTTAAGGTCCCTTCCAACCCAAACCATTCTATGATTCTATGACATACCGGGCAAGGAGCATCCCAGATGGGCTGTGTGATGGGAGCAGGCTGTGCTGGCTCAGGAGCCCGAATAAGGCACCAGCGTGGCCATGTGAGGCAGGGAACATGCATTGCTGCAATTCACATCATGCCTTGACTTTTATCTGATCGACTCCGACTGAAACACAGTGTTTAGCCTGGTGCAAATCCAAGAAGTGCTTGGCCTCATCTTTTTTTTTAAGGTCTCCTTGCATTTGTGAAGCAGCTTGATTCTGTTAGCTTCCCAGCAAGACGTGTTTCTGTTCAAAGAGCAAAGAGAGGGGGACGTACAAGAGAAACCCTCGCACCAGGAGATGAGTGCACAGCACAGTCTGTGCAGGAGCCCGCCCTGCGTTTCAAGCTGTACTGCCTCACTGTCGAGAATTTTTCTGTGAATATAGAGGGGTATTTTACAGTTTTGACAATGCTGAGATTAAGATTTCAGAACTCATCTCATTTTTATTTACTGTTTGAAGCAACAACGTAGAGCGTGTGAAATATCTCCTCTTCTTGCTTGCTTCATACCCTCTTGACCTCTCAAAACAAACTTCACCGAGTGCCCAGTGGTACCAAGCCACTTTTCAAATAAACAATACTGAAACATGTGAGGGGGAGCTGAATGCTGAGGAGAAGCTGTGATTTTGTTTAACATACCACTGTGGGCTTTCCCTGCCTATCAGCAAAAGGTTTCCAATGCTGGAGCAACACGGTTGAGGGCATTTCCTATTTATTTTAAAATATTTATTCCAAATCCCTTAAGAACTATTTTGCTTAAGAACTCAGACTTCATTAGTTACTTCATCTTCCGCTCCAGCAGTTAGTAGTCCCACTTCAAGCTGCCAAATGACAAGAATCTTGCATGCAAGTTGGGAAATGTTGTCTTTGAATGAGAAAATGAGAGAGGACACTGAGAACAGCAGCTCAGTCCTTACAGCCCTCTGTGATTTAGGGCAATTAGGGCAGTTTTTCCTTCCCTCCAGACATCAGCTGTCATTTCTGTTTTCAGATTTCTGGTTCCTCAGGATCATGGCTTTTGCATGGCCAACACTTCCAAGTGCCAAGCAGGA
>NW_010290850.1:29157-35944 GCF_000700745.2 Antrostomus carolinensis | reverse complement strand
CTGAAACGTGTAGGACAAATAAAACTGCCCAGTGGACGCAGCTACATGTAATGATACTCCCCAATGGTTCAGCTTCCCATATGGAAACCAGCCTTGCCTCAATATGCTGAAACATGAACTGCTGGCGCTGCGCCCATGCGAGAGAGGCGATGGTACATTGTTTGGCTGGACAGGACAGCAGAAACATCTCAGTTAATCACAGTGGACAAGGCTTTACTCTATGTTTGTGTAATGCCTAGGACAATGTCATCTTGATGCTGACTGCAGCTTCCAGGCATGGTTATAGTAGATATATAAATAATTTTTATATATTATATATAATATAGACATGTAAATACTTTTTTATATATATATATATTTATATATACAATCAATTTGAGGAGAACCAGCAGCTTTTTATGTTTGCTTTCCATGAACAATCGACCCATTGACCTTTACTAACATGATGCAGTTGAGAAATGTAACATAAGTGCCATGTTTAGCAAGGGAATTCTGAACAAGATAAATCTGAATCTGAGCCTGGTTGTACTCTCAGGTCACGTCCACAGCGTGCGTCACTGGCCCATGAGATGGGGATGTATTTTCCGATGCTGTGTTTTACTCAGAAGCATTTTGTTCATATAAAATGAAATTAAGTCTGAGGAATAAGTGTTTTGTGATGAATTATTCACCTTCAGAAAGTGGTAGCATTTAGCTGCTATATTTTATTGACCTATATAGCACTTCTCACAGGTCCCAAAACACACTGTGGTATTACAAATTAGGGGTCTCTGCAGATGCTCCTAAAATACTGCTAGAAAATGTCACCTACAAGGATATAATATCATTCATCACCAAAATGAATGTGCCATCTGAGGTGTAAACTAGCAGCTCTTTTAAGAGTAACATGAAAACAACTGCTTAAGGAAGTAGGATGCCATTTCTCTCAGAGTCGTGTCCTATTTTAGGTGGCCAGATCTAATTTGTTTTATTAGAAAGTGGCATTAGTCTGGCATTTTACCAGCCATGCTATGAATGTACCAGTCATTTTCATCAATAAAGTACGCTTGGGATCTAGTGCTTTTTAAAGAAACACTATAATACCTCCTAAAACTTTTTTTAATGTGGTAGGATGTTTTTTAAAGAAAAGGGAGGCCAGACATGTCACTCATTATTTGATCTTTCAATTGACATTAAACACTTAATTCCATTTTGTTCCTTGGGAAAAACATCTCATTTTTGGGCCAGCACCAACTAAAGCAGTATGTTATCTGTCTGTCCTCCTTATGCCAGTTAGCAAGTTCTGAGTCACAGTGAGGCAACCAAGTGGCAGTTTGCTAGAGATCTCCTCCAAGGAACAACAATATCATAATTTCTATGTATACAAGCATATGCATAATGCTTATTATACATGGGCATATCAAATGATTTAAAGTGTGGCTGTTTTTAAAAATAGCATCTTATTGCTTATTAATCATCATCCTTGGAAGTTCCTTCATCAATTTACAGGACCTCTTCTGCTGTGAATGCCAGCAATAAAGATTTCACAAGCTGGGATGATGAAGACAAACATTAAATGTTCTTTACAACTACATTGATTTAAAAAAAATAAATCCTCATGGAGTCACAAGAACTCTGTCTGCAATCACCCTGCTTATCCAGCAATTAAACCTTATGATGCCCTGGAAGAGTGCTTGTATAGAGCTGTAAGCCAGACGGGAAGCTGAGAACTTGAAGTCTGTCCTTCTGGAAGCTGGCTGGCTGTCACCGCGCCCTGCCCGCTGGCTGCACCCGCGGCGGGTGGGATGCTGCCAGCAGGACACCTCCCTCCCACGGCTCTGAACGTGGCTCCTTCCACGGCTGGCACACTACAGCCACCATCACGAGCCAGTCTAGCTAATCAAACTAGGTCGTGTCCTAGAGTGTAAATCCATGTCCTGTGTCTCAAACACCCTCTTGTGCTAATTGCGCTCCCCTTAGGACAGGCGACAGGTTTTTTCCACATCTGACATGCTGCAGCCCCTAATGCGATATAATCTAATTAAAACAGAGGCTTGACTAGAATGATCTCCATTTTATACCAACTAGAAACTAGATTCCTTAATGAAATCCCTTTAAAGGAACTTTCATAGTTTTCTCATGTCACCCAGTACACACTGAGGCAGGGTTTGGGGAGCTTTGTGTCAGTTCTGTATAATATAGACAGGATGTATTTAGTGAAGCAACTGCTTCCTTCCATGATTACTGAATCATACTGTATTTGTACAGGGCTCTGCAAAATTTCAGCCAAAGCACCGAGGTATCTAAGCTGTACAGCACCACAATGCCTAGGGAGGATGCAGGCAATTCTTTTTAACCCCAAAAACATGTTTGAAGACTCTTGAGAGCGCTTACCTGTACACAGTGTTTTCTCTATGTAGGTCTTCTAAGCCACAAAGAATCTCTGCTGCATAAAACAAAGCTCTTTCCTCCTCAAAGCCTGGGTTTCCCATGTTGTAGATATGAAACTTCAGGTCACCTCCATTCATTATGGTCAGAACTAAACACAGTGCATCCTTTGTTTCATAGGCGTAGGCTAAATTGACCTAGAATAACATTTGTAGCATAGTCATAGATCAGTTAGCTGCTGAGAAGAAAGCACTAACTTATCATTAAAGATTTGCTCTTGAAAAGGAAAAAAATACATTGACTGAATTTGATACGGGCCTTATTACAACAGCAAACATACATTTTAAAAGTACAGAAAAAATCAGATGTTAGGATTTTATAGATTAATTTGTTGAATCCAGCCTACTCAACATCAGAAACTCTGAAGGTTAATGCTCAGATAGCTTCGCAGGCTGGACACACTAAATCCAGACATACTTTTCCACATATGAGAAATCTTAATAGTCAAGGGAATCTACACCGCCTGCTGCACTGTTTTGCTGAATAGCTGTCAAAACCCCATCATCTCAGTAGGTTCCCAGGAAGGAACAGATAGCCCAGTCCTGCTGTGGTCAAATGGACCATCAGTGAGGCATGAAGACCAGCATCACCCCTGCAAGGCTCTGGTGGGTAATCAGACAAGCCAAAAGCTACCCATCACTGTTAAATATGTGCCATTGTCTTTGCTGCTGCCAGAGGTAAGTAAACATCTTGCATCTGTCGTGTTCACAGTGATTCCTAAAATAAGTCTAAAGAACACGACAGATGCTGAGACAATGACACCTTTTAAAAAAAAAATCTAAGGGAAGTTTTTAAGTAGACATGAGAGCTGGCAGATCTCAGGGAAGCCCTACATCAGGCAGACCAGCTCCATGTCACTGGCTAGATGCTCCTACTAGCCAATCTTCTGATCTATTTGGGTTGAATCTCCTTCAGTCTCCTGCAAGCTCCTCTCTCCCAAACACTGGGAACTCAGGTAATCATGCTGGATAAAAATAGCTCAGCCTGATGCAGCCCTGATGCAAGTCAAGGCTGTAAAATGCATCACGTTCCCGTGGCAGAAACAGGCACCTTGTCTGGTGCATTTCTCACCGATCAGAGACTAAAATGAGACTCGGCAAAGGTGCACGGAGCAGGACTGAGGTGCAGAGCAAAAGGATTCAGTTTCTGGCACCTTTCCTGTGGCAGGAGTTGGAGGAGACATCAGATTGAACAAGAGACAGTGCTCAGCAGGTGAGCAGGGAGCGGAGCGCCGGGGAGTTCAATACTCACTACAAACTGACTATTGACTTTTTCTAAAATCTGCTTTTCATTTAGTGCCATGGATTCGCCTTTCCTCTTTTTTATTCTCTTCTTCTCTAATCTCTTGCAGGCGTACATCTTCCCTGTCGCTCGGACTTGGCAAGCGCAGACCTGCGAATTAAAGAGAACAATTGCTGGGTAAATCGAAGCAAACGCTGCGTCTGGGCTGCACTTTATTCCTGATGATCTGATCTGATTTAGTCCTTTTAAGGTTAGAGACGGCGGCGTAGCGAATAAGGCATAGGCGGGGGCAGCTGGGGAACCAACTACTGTTTCCAAACCTGCTGTGGAATATTGGTTTAATTATTTCACTTTCCTCCGCCTGCTTCCTATCCCACCTCCTTTTGTCTGTGCAGATTTTAATCTGCTCAGCTAAAGCCTGTCCCTGCCTCCTCCGACTCTGCTGCCTGCCCAGGGACCTCGAGTCATCAGTAACATACAAATAAGGGTGTGACCCTAATTCCACTGTGAATGCAACAGTCGAACACAAAATAATTGTTCAAAAGTGTTCTTTTGAGATTACGGTGTCACGAGAGGTTAAGTAAAATTGTCAGCAATTAATGAACATCAGCTTCTGTTGCATCAGGCTCCTGTAACCTTCAGTGCCTGAGAAGTAAGAAACACCCTTAACAGAAACTTTTAGAATTACTCACCTCCCCAAAGCCACCTTTCCCCAGTACCCTGTACTGCCGAAACGTGTTTTTCGTTACTGGTTGCCTGGAAGAAAAGGAAATTAAAAAAAAACCTCAACAAAACACGCTACATTTAATGCACTCTCTGTGATTTATTTATTTCAGAGCATATTTTTGAAAAGCAAAATAGATAAATATTATATAATCACATTATTTCAAGGTAATCATATTATATAATATAATATATAATTATGTAATTACATTACTTCAATACTATGTATGGCTTGAACTTTTCAATTCCAACATATTAAGCTGTAATAAAATACAACACATTAGTGAGTCATCAGTATAATTTCTGCGAGCATCTTAGGGCCAAGGAGGGTTCCAAATCTCCATTATATAGTTTTGGCCCTTGTTAAGCAAAAAGGAGACCTGAGAGCTTCCAACAAAATATGAATTCTCATGACATACAGGAATTTTTGAAGGGTAGTGCTGGGCTAACACTTTATTGCTTTGCTTGCTCTTCAAGATGAGAAAAAGAGATCCAAAATTCAATCCACCAGAAAATATTTCTGGTTTCTTGATCTTAAACAAAACAGGAAACTGATATGAAACAAGGAAAGAAACAATCCCAGGAAAAGGAGAGGTGGGTTTAGGTGCTGTTTGCAGGAGGGGAGAGCAGGAAGCTGGGCTCCAAGCCCTGGGTACCGGCCTCCTGGGAGAGCATCACGGGCAAGAAGTGAGCAAACACATCTCTTTCCTTTTAAGGGCCAAATTAAGGCTTAAATAAGTCTGTCTTTCTGAGGACAGAGTGCTCCCCGACGATCACTAGACACAGTCACTATGCGATCCCACAGGATACCCACAAAATTCTGCTGTACCAAAACGGCTCCAGCCCTACATCTAACTACATTTGTTATCATCAAAGTTTTATAGCGTAACAGAAGAACTCTAGATTTGGAGAGATCCAATTTTGTATCCACCGCTCCATCACCGAAGTTTTACAATTATATTAGCAGTGGATATGAATATTCCTACCAGCTTTGTTTTCCTCTGGCGGGCAGCCAGTCGGCAGAGGGAGCACAATAATGTGGCTGTTCCCACAACAGTGGTGATGAGGTTGATGACAATAAGGAATAAACGTTAAAGTGAATAGTTTCATTTATGTTCATTCTTGGTTTTAAAAGTGGGGGGAAGAAAAATACGCAGGAGGACAAAACTAGAAGAGGAAAAAAAGATGCTATTTTCAGGTTTCTGTAAAAATACTGCAAATGGGGTTAAATCAACAATTAGCAGTGATAACTACACGCTCAGCAATGTCCCTGGAATAAATGGACTGTTTGACTCCTCCGTTGGCGCCAGTCAACTGTCAGAAGGAGCTGTTGATCACTCCGTGCTACTAACACATCTTTGCTAATCCTAAAAACAATTTTCCCAGCTTCTGAAGCCAGACAGGCACATCCAATAGCTTGTCACGTTTGTTGGGGAAATGGAAAAAAAACAAAACCAAACCAAATCCTCAAAGCATTTGAGAAAATTCCTTATCCCAAATGTGAAAATAGATAGGAAACAGCCTGGCTAGAGATGAATCATCTGATGGTTTTTTAATTGGAATGAAGAGTAAATGCTGGATTCAGTAACGATGGCATGTGGAGCATGTCTTGGCATGAAATGGCTCTCTCTCCTCTGCCCATTGCTTCCCTTCCCTCTCTTGTGCAGCAGCTTTGTAGCTTTCCAGGGAGAGGAACTGGCACAGCTCCTTTGATCTCCGAGGCATCACGCTGATGCACGCCGCTGATGGATCTGGCCCTAACTCATCTGGTGTAATTAATTCCATTTGTGGAAACTGGGGCTTCTTTCAACTCAAGGTCAGTGTTACCCAGCAGTGCACGTCTGCTACAGCCCTCACCAACAAGGAGAAGGCAAAGGCCCCTTTCCTTGCAAATTAATACCACTAAGGCTGATTGGTTATTAAATGTGCTCAGAAATGTATAGCAAGTAAATATGATGCGAGGACTTATACGTCATATTTTTGTCTGTTTACAGTGATTTCATAATTGTAATAACTGGTCCAGACAAAAAAGTTACCATATTCAGAGTGTAGCTAAACAGAAGGACAATTAAAAGTGCTGAATGTATTTTAATCATTCCATTAAACAGCCAAACACTTGAGCTTTAGAAGCCAAAAAACCTGTCTCCCTGGTGTTTTGGGGTGGATTTCTGGTTTATTCTTTACTTCCCTAGTGAGCAGCATCTGTTTCACTTTTGCTTGGGCACAGTGTTTGCAAATACAAAAGCCAGAGGCTGGATGTGTATCCTGCGTTTAGCGTTCTAGGTGCACAAGGGTAGGTTATAAAAAAGTGCAATGTGTCCTTCAAGCTGCGCCATGAGTAGCTCGTTGTGACAGTGCCTACAATAAAATTGGCCACAGACATTTCTCAGATTGA
>NW_010290850.1:22722-29129 GCF_000700745.2 Antrostomus carolinensis | reverse complement strand
CCTATTCACTCGCCGTGCTCAGGCATACTGTGCAAAACATGTGCCCGAGCTGCTTGCTGGAGCAGGTCACCTCCAGGACTGTGGTGTCCCTAAGAGAGAAGAGAGCGACTGGAGAGTATCTATGGGTGTGAGCACATTCATGGAGGATGAAACAGCACTGTACATATCCCAGAAACCAATCATGCTTGTTGGATGGTCACAGATGGAGACTCAGTTCATGATTAAATTGAGTCTAATGTCAACATAACCATGACTTTTCTATGTGGCATCTTCCTGTGGCTAAAGCCATTGCCTCTTCTTGAACCTTCTAACAATAAACATATTTACAAACAAATGCTAAAATTAGGAGAATCTTCCTGGAGGTCTCTGGGCGAGCTTCCCTGAAGTACAGCTCAGGGAAATGGGGAATGAGTCTTGATGGACCTTCTTGAACGAGAATAGTGAAAAGAGGGAGAGGAGTGCTGCACAGAGAGGGCCATAAATGGCAAACATCAGATGAAGCACAGTAGGGCTGTAGGAAGGCCAAACTGTCTTTCTCTTGAAGGCAAAGGGAACAAATGTACTATCTGAGCTGTCAGATTTTGACCATATTCTAAAGGCTTTGCATGGAAAGTGAAAATATATCTTTTAAAATTCATTTTTAATTAAAAAAACCCCATAAATTGTGACACTTACCTTTCCAACCACTTCCACTGGAGAAACCTGTCGAAGTACATGCTGTTTAGGTATTCTTGGAATGGTTCTCCACTGAGGTGGTCAAGGACAGATCTATCTCAGATGAAAAGGATATATAAGTATTTTATAATCCTGAACTTGGAGTAAAAGAGAAACAAAACAAGAGGAGAAAGTCCAGACATCTTCTATGGTAGGAACATTTTACTTCTACCTTATTTTGTACTTTATTTTTCTTGTGTTCTCAATCTAGGAACAAAGTAATGATGTGTTTGGTGGCTTTCATATCAGAAGGTCTTATACAAGCTGAATAGTAATATGTACTGGTTATGCTTGCTGAAAATTAACAGGGTGTCTCCCACTGGCTTCAACGGACATTTACAAAGTTACTGTTAGCCACTAGACAACAAGTATCTTTGCTTCTGTTAGTAAATTAAGACTGGCTTAACACAACACCATCAGGAACTGAGCTCCTAAACTTTGAGAGATGTTTACAACTGGATTGAAATTTCTGGCTGAAGCCCATTTCTGTCAAAAAGTGACCATCAGAGGTGTTATTTTGAGAAAAAAAATTAAAATCAACTTCAATTCCTGCTATACAGAAGTAATCACTGTCAAAGGGCTTTTCCTAACAGCTAAGTGCTTTGTAGAGTGAAACAGAGGAAAGAAAGTCTGAACAGGGATGTCAATTTGTTTCTGGATCAGGAACAGAATTTTGGGGCTCACACAGCGAAGTCTTTTGCATAATCAAAGGAATAAAAAGGCAAGTCTGCAAATGTCAGAAACAAGTATGTTGCTTGTGACAGGAAACAAGCAGCCAGAGACCAACAGACATCCCGCAAGGAAGGCCAAGGGTTCAGAGCTACAGAAAGATGGGCTGAGCTGAGGGAGCTGCCCGAAATGAAGGTGGTCACGCTGTTTAACAGGGGGTTGTTGACCTGCTGGTCTTGGTTCTTGCCTTGCTTGAGGCTACTGCATTCACCTCTGCTGGCAGCATCAGCAGGGACAAAACTTGGATTTGAGTGAAAAATGCCCACAATAAATGAGTATTTTTGTCTTGGTGTTTACAGACACTTTTGTGTCTGTGTCTAGGCGTATACAGGCACATTCTGAGATTTTGCTGGAGGAGGAAATCCTCTCTGAAGGACTAGTCTGGTTTGGGAATGGATAGTCTATGTCTTACCCTGGGGCAGTTCTAGACCTGACAAAAAATTCAACCATGAATAACGTTTCTCCTTAGTTTAGTTCCTCCCTGTTCATGAGCTACTATTCATAAGTTTTTAAAATTTCTCAGCTGTTTGTATTTTATTTTGGTAGTAATATTTGTACCATCAATTTGGAACACGCAGGTAATTGCACATATTCAGTATTCAGAAGTCAAATTGTTGTTGTCTTCATTAGCTTTGATTTGACACAGATCATACATTTCCCCTAAGTGGATTCAAGGTTACGATAGAAAATAAAAAGTCTTAATGAGCTTTAACAAATGTTTAAATTCAAAGCCAAAATTACAGGGGAAATTGGAGGGGGGGGCAAAAGCAGATAGTCAAAATATTATAGGTCAAAGTAGAAGTTAGTTACACATGCATTTCTCCCGCAGATTGATCTTATCTATGAAGACATGTCTGAAACTCATCCCTGTTCCTGCTCCTCCAGGATAGCAAGCTTCACATTTGTATGTATGCCTCCCTTTTTCGGTCTGACTGTGAACTCTTCCAAAATTAACATTATTCAGTACATTTAGTAAATACCAACAGCAAGTTTTTAAAACTTCCTTTTGACCCCATTTCAGTCCATGTGAAATGATCAGCATATTTATTAACAAGGTCTCAAACCTGGCTCATTTACCCGTTTCAGTTGAGCTGAAGGAATGGCTGTCGGTGAATACGAGCCTGAATTACGCGGTGTCCAACTCGAGCCTATTCCATTCAGTTAATTAAAAGCTGCACGTATTTTAAAGAACAATAGCTGCCTTTCACCACTTGTTTGCTTTTTAGTTCCCCTCTTTGGCAACAACAAAGTGCATTCTAGAGGGAACTGTCAGCTTTCAAACCGATTTGAGAACTGGAAACAGGCATCAGTGGGGTTTGTGTTGAGCACAGCTCTGCCTTTGTCATTGGGACTGGCACACACAACTGGTGTGAGTTACATGAGCATCTCTCCATGACACCAGGCCAACGCAAGGAAACTGGTTATGTTATAAGAGAAGGCCAGAAATAACCCACATCTCCTACCAATGCAAAGAATAACTGAAAACAGAAAAGGTCAATGAAATGAATCAAAACAATGAATGACAGCGGAGCGAATTTTACAAATCCCCATTACATCACCCAGGGAAAACAAACCGTGCTCAGCCAGAAACCACATGGGCCAGCTTGCGATGATCCCTCCTTTTCATATTTTTATTGGTTTATGATCTACTGGCGTGAACGTACTCGGGTCAGTGTTTGCAAATGCAGATTGCATACCTGGAGCTTTAGCGCATAATAGTACAAATCGCCTCGTCGCTACAAAAACTGATAAGCCTTTTCCCAGACAAAGGATGAAATAATGCACATTCGTTTGAGCGCCACAGACAGACAGAAAGCATTAAAAAAGCCCCATTCTCCTGGTGAAGATTTTCTGGAAAAGCCATGCAGAGCAAGTTTGCACATTCCTCTGTCTAAATGGACTGTATAGCCACTTAATTTTTATTCACTTTGAAACAGAGATGTTTTCTTTGGATACATTATCATCGTAGCTCTTTTCACACAGCATGAAATCCATGGCTGGTTTACTTGGCTAGAACACTCTGTCAAATACCTGAAACACTAAGTGCCTGTGTGTAGTGTATATAATGGCATGGAAATATTTCTTATATTTTGTTCAGATGAAATGACTTCACCCCTTGTCAGCAATGCCTCTAGGATTGTGAACACAAGCCGAAGAGCCGCGCTTCGGGTTCAAATTGAAATGTCTCTACCTGACACATTCCTTCCAAGCTGCTGGCTGCAGCCCTGCCATCTTTGGGTATCGAGTTATACTTACTTTGTACAGTGAGAGAATAGCTCTTTGCAGGGGCTGTTTTCGAGTTTCTCCTCTGTCTGTTGGATAAGATCTTGACTGACTTCAGGAACGTAGGCTGGAGACTGGAGAGAGAAGAGAAGGGCACATTATCTCTGTGACGAGGTGCAGGTTTCTCCTCTCTTAACGTGTAAAAGACACATTCATTATTTATGCCCTGAGCTGCTTCCATTCAATTCCAGCGGTTGTGTAAAACCAAAGGAGCTTTACGTCAAACAGCAGTAAAATAGGATACCGTGGTAACTCGCTCCACATTCCACTCTATCCTCACACTGCTTTTTTGCCTTCTCCTGTACCTTCACCTCCTTGCCCAGCCTCATGAATATGCAGGATCCATTCCTTGCCAATTCTTTGAACTGCTCCCTTGCATCCCATGAAAAATGTGCTGGCCTGAACTGTGTACAGGCCATTCTCTTAAACAAAAGAGAATTTGCCCGGTGTTTTCACTTCATTGATGATTCATTGTGCTGTCTGAAAAATCCATCTCTGTCTTTTTTCTTTTTTTTCTTTTTTTACCAGCAAAGGAAAACAAGAGCAGAGCATTGGTATTTATTGATTTACATATAAATAATACAAACAGATGCTCGCATAAGTGTCTGGACACCTTAATTCATCATTAGAAGGACAAAAATAATCCAGCAGTTTTAAAATAATAATATCAACAAGAAACTCTGCCAATCAAGCACATAAACTCTTTTTATCCTCTCTTCCATTTAGAGAGAATGTACATTTGGGCCCTTCAAAAAGCCCTTACCAAAGAGGGGTCTTTTGCAGTAAGCCTTGATGGTTAACCAGGTTAGGACCTTTGGGACTAATTATTTATAAACACAGTTTTTGGGCAGTTCACATTCTTACTCATTGACAGTATACTGTAATTATATAAAAAAGTGTATATGCACGTGTGTGTGTGTTATATACACTTATTTGAAGACATTTCTCCCATTCACATGAAATCCCCTTTATATAACCAATCGGATTTGGGTATTTTTAATAAATCCAGCCAGAGATAACAAAATCCTCTTTCCTTGTAGAAGCCTTAACACTTGGTAAGGTTCCCCATCCATGGCCACGACCACCAGATGTGTTGAGTGGGTGGGTCACAGAGCATCATCACTCATTCCTGGCCAGATGTTCTCATTACCCTTAGTTGGGGGATATCTTGGCAAGCAGTAAAATGCATTGCAAGCAGAGTTCAAAAACACTGGGAATGAGGATGGAGTAATCACAGAATTGTAGTGGTTGGAAAAGACCTTTGAGATCATGGAGTCCAACCATGAACCTAACACTACCAATGTCACCTCTAAACCATGTCTCTAAGCACCTCATCTACCCGTCTTCTAAATCCCACCAGGGAAGGTGACTCCACCACTTCCCTGGGCAGCCTGTTCCAATGCCTGAAAGGGGCAGAGGTGGAGCCAGACAAAATCTCCAGCATGGTGAACATTGAAATAAGTCTTTGATCTTTTCCTTCCCACTGCTGAAATGTGAATATGATTCCGGTTATGACCAGGAAAAAGTAAGTTTGTTCCACTTGAATGTTTTTAAATAGGAATGTGGTTTACAGAACTGTCTGTGCATGCTGCGTAATGCATTCTCACTATTCAACCTTGACTGACAATCTGCAGAATGTGCTGGATATCTTTGACCTTACTGAAATATTTCCTAATTTTCTCTATATATTCCTCCATTTCCTCAGCATAAGATATTTAGGGAACACCGACTGTTAATTGCAGACTGAATATATTACTAATAATTAAAAAGTCTCACTGTTTCTTGAGAGGTAGATCAGCCCCCACATTATCATCTAAAAGATGAAGAGACTGAGACAAAGCCAGGTTTTCTCACCTGGATTGGCCATTGAGTTTGACAGGAACTGAGAACTGTAGAACAAGTCTCAGTAAATCTCAGTAAATCAGACAACTTATAGAAATTCCTAACTGTAGATGCCCATGACTAAATCTAAATCCCAGCTGTAGTTCAAGAGAGTAAGTAGAGGCAAGAGTGAAGCAGTGAAAGAACTAGGAAAAAACCTCAAAAGTCCTATTTTCCAATCTTACAGCTGCTGCATTAAATTCATGGGGTGGGGGGAGAAAAAAACCCTAAACTTTTAAAGGAATATCCAGATAGGAACCAAAGCCTAACAGTATCAAGGGAAGCCTAATCCTTTGCATACTCAATGGGGTGTGCTACACAAGCTCACCAGCAACCCAAAGCTTGTACATGGCTGCGTGAGCCCAATGCTCTGAGACCTGGTTATCTTGCACATCTCTCTGATTTACAGGGTACAGAAACACCACTGAACTCAGTAGTCAATGTACTGCTGTGAATCAGGAGTGTCTTTTCTGAGGTGAATGGAGCTACGCTTAAGTAAAATTGATACTGAGGTCTCTAATTGACATTGCTACTAATTAAATCTAGGATTTGTTCAACATTTATAAGCCAAAATTGGGATCCAAAAGCTAAGTACTCAACCTCATCATTAGACATTTAGACCAAGTGACCTGATTCTTGCTCAGGCCAGGCAACTTCATTTCCCAATAAGAGGTAAGCTGCCTTGAGGTTAGTGTTGAAGATCATGCACGTGATGCATTATTATAGTAATCATTCCATCCAATTTTGTCTGAGATCAAAATGCATTTAAAAATAAATTATAAGCATCAGTTAAATCTTTT
>NW_010290850.1:0-22702 GCF_000700745.2 Antrostomus carolinensis | reverse complement strand
GAAAGAGGAGAAAAATGAGCAAATAAGCTGTAAGACAATGTGGGGAATATTTAAAAAAGCATGAACTGTGATTCCTCTCTCCAAGTTTGTGGGAGATAGAGTCATTGCTGACCTTTGAACCTTTCTTCCTCTGGACAAATTGGGAGCAAGCTAATGATATCAAGGTAGGTGAAGACACAAATACACTGACATTATGTACATGGAGTAAAACTGTACAGTGTAGCACAAACACTTTACTAGAGCACTTCATTTTGTGTAACAAAAAAACACTTTTTTTCACAGGCTGATCATTTCCAAAGGTTTTGTAGGACAAGCAAAACATTTTGTGCCATTATGCAGCCCTTCACAGAGTTCTGGGCAGAGCAGCTGCACCACATGTATGGGAGGAGCATAGTCAACCCTTTCCAACTCTCCATACAGTTCTAGGGATCCTTTGTATGATCCTTCCTGAGATTTTCCTTGAGAGTTCATAGTTCCCACTGCTCCCACTAAATAACCATGACTGCTCCCATTAAATAACCATGACTGCTCATTTTCTCTCTTTGAGTACTGTGGATACCTACAGCTTTCTAACATTCAAACAAAGCCAGAAACAATTACAAGTCAAAACCCAACCCACCAACCTACTTTTGCTCCCCTGGAGAACAATAAGGTAGTGCAAGTTATGAGTGCAAGAAAGCATTTGGATCCCAAGAGCGAAAGCTTCCAAAGGTAACACTTTGGCCACTTAAGGAAGAAAAAGTTGCTTCTTCCCTGGAGAGGTGCAAAAGATTTCTGCAGCCTCAATGAAATGGTTATCACCGTTCTCCTACTGCATTATGGGTAATGGCTGTAAAAGCAAATTCAGCTTTTACGGGGGAACATAGACAACTTTTTGAACATATTAAATGTCCTGTGGCAGCTAGGAGAGCCATACACTGTGATTAAAACCATTACATCTAAGTATGTGACAAAGAATACTCTGCTAACTCTTCAGAAACACCTGCAGAAACCTGTTACATTTTCTTGTATTCAAAACAAAACACTGAGTAGTTTCAATAAGTACAGTCCTAGATGTTCCCTAATGGCTGTTCTGTTTCCTGAAGGCAAAGAAAGTGATTCTTGATCTCACTTACGATAACGTAAATCAGAAATTATGCCAGTCAAGTCAACAGAGTAACACGAGGGCAAAGCTAATGGAACCAAAACCAGATTCATGGCCCAAGTCTTTGGCAGCACAGAAAGTGCTTAAATTGATCCACAACAAAAATTTCTCTCATCGTGTTATCCTTTTTGACTAGACAGTAATAAAAGTCCTAAAATCCAAACTACTTTCATCAGGTTTTAATCAAAATCTCCTATCTCCTTCATCTTCTCATTTATGGCCAGAAACTGAAAACCTTCTTACAAATATTTTGCTGGCAAAGCAACATCTCAGCTTTATGATGCCCCCTTGTTTAATTTTGAAGAAAAGAATGCAAATAGGAATTGGATTAGTGATTATCTGAGAAATGAGAAATGGATATTCAATTACTTCTGAGTGCCAGTAACGCACTCTGAAGAAAAAAAAATGTCTTCACTTCTGAATTTTGTTTTTTTCTAATTTCAAAGATAAAAGAGAGCCTCTCTGCTGCTCTTCCATTTCAGTAAATGGCAAGAAAGCAGCTGAGACGTCACGCAGTTGTTCAAGGTTAGTTGTGTTCGTGTCCACAAAAATTTGGAGATTGCTGTTCCTTCCAAATTAAGCCTCTGGGCGTGCAAGATACTTTTCATACTTTGCTGAGAGGTTGAATGCAGCTTCTCCCCCTTCCTCTCCTGTTCACTGGGATGCAACCACTAATAAACAGCATGGTGGCTAGGTTTGAAGTTGGATGCAGTTATCTTCAGTGTCACTCATAAATACCAGGTTCTTGGTGGGAGCTTCACAAGCCAAATGCAATCTGGTCTTTCCTGCCTTAGTGTGGTTGTCCCTGGCAGCCTGAACACCAGGAGACCCATGCCATGCAGCTCTGTGTGTGCTGCAGGTGGTATTATCCATGTCCCAACTCTCAGCACCTCACTGAAGCACTAAAAAGAAGCAAAATCTCATTTAGATCAGGTGAAAGCTTCCAGGCTGTGTAACTCCTCATTATCTGTTATTTTGAATGTCATGTTGCATCACCATACTTTGAAATATAAACTCTCCTTTTTTGACAGCTCTGTGAGTTTTGCTACAGGCTACTTCACTCAGCCCTTCAGGACACAGTATTTGTTGACCTTCACTGAACAGGAGAGCAAACAAATAAGCCTTCTCATAAAATCATCTCTATACATTTGCCATGGTACTTACAACATTTCTCTGATGGTGTTACCCCTGTGACTGCGTGGAGGACACCTGACCTTTTGTCAGTCTATCACCTAATCAAATTCTTTATAAAACAAGCTGAAATAGCAGCAGTATCAAGGGAAGCATTCAGAAGACCTTCTCTGATAATTTTACTTTTTCATTAAAACATGTTATTTGTTCTAGTTTTCCTTAAGACAGAACTTCCATATCTTTAAAATGGATGACTCTGGTCAAGGTGTAGTGCACTATAGCTGTTGCCTCGAAGGCTGTGGAAGTGAAAGCAGGCAGTTGGCTAGCAGAGATTTGCAACTTCAATGAGTAAAAACATTTTCCTGACAAGCCAGCAGTTGGGGTTAGCTTTGCTGAAGTTTTTTGGGGTGAGTAGCAGCTGTCTCTGCGTAACCGAATCCACTTACTTCCAATAGCTCAGTTACTTCCAATAGCTGTAGGGAGCCCAGAGCAGATGCACACACAACACAAACCTGTGTGTGCAGAGCTGGTTTACTGTGTGGAGCTCTGCAGTTTCTGTGGGAAAAGTGCCCAAACAACAAAGGGAACTGAGAAGGATGTGCTGAGACTCTAGCTAGAGACACGTATCCAGTTGGGTCACCACCGTTTGAGAAAGCTATGGAGAGCTGACAAGAACACCGAGTGTCTGGAGGGTTGAGAAACATGCCTGGGAAAAAAAATGTCAAAGCGAAGTGTTGAGGAAGTAGATTTGTTTAGTCTGGAAAAGTAAGAGTGAAACATGATAAAGGTCTTTTAATATAGAAATGTTTTTAATAAAGAGGGCAGGGATCAATTATTCTGCATGTTCTGCTCTACACTGGGGGAATGATGAGAAGGAATCCACTTAATTGGATATGAAGACTTTTTTTCTAATTTTCCACACAGGGAAGCAAAAGAACAGGCATATAAGTATTGTGGAATCTGTTTGCAGAGGTTTGAAAGACCTCTGAGGGCAGACAGACATCTGTTGATGATCTAAGTGTATTTGATCTCTCCTCAATGCAAGGGGCTCTTGAGTCCTCTCCCAGTCCTTTGTACCAATGATTTTGCAAAACACTGGACCCTGTAACAGAGGCACGTGGGGTGGCCTCCAGACCAGATGAGGAAGGGAGTTTGTATACTGAGTGCTCACCTAAGAAAACCTGGAGCTCTGAGCAAAGGAATAAGTAGCTTCTTTGCAAATGAACAGTCCCGCTTGAAAGACAATTGTCTCAATCATCATTGCCTCCATCACCATTGTCTCCTATAAAAAAGAAAAAGCTTGCAGACCCCTGAACTTCAGATCAGAAAAAGGGATAGGATTGACTTTGGTCAGACTGACTGTGAAAGAAACAGAGCAGGTCCTTAGTCTGGAAGCAATTCTTTATCCTTCCACAGTGCCTTTCATCTAAAAACCTTAAAATATTAAAGTTTCATTGCATGATTAAGTCATCACGAGCTAGGTGGCAATCTCACAATATTTTACCAAACAGTGAACAGGAAGGTTAAGAGTTATGTTTTGTGGAAGAGCTGATCATCATCTGTGACTAAAATAAAAGAAGTCTCACTGAGACAAATGAAAGCTAGAGATGCTCAGATTCCTCAAATCAGTCCGTTTGTAGCTTACAATTAGTAAATAAGGAACAGAAACCTAGAAATACAGGCTTTCATTTTATACCAATCCTTGCCAGTGGATGTGAGTCATCACGATATCTTAAAGCACAACTGTTCATCACTACAAAAAAATCTGAACCAGAAAGATACCACAGTTTTTAGAATGAATAGACTTCATGCAAATTTTTGTCATGAACACAACTGCTTTCCTGGCAAGTTTCAGACTTGCATCCATGATATTGAAACACGATGAGTTATTTTAAAAGTCACTTGCATAAAACAAATAATGTGCAGCATATGTTATGTCTCAGGTTATGAAAACATTCCACAACAAACTAGCTTAAAACAATTAAAATTGTTTCAGTCAGTGGACAAAAGTTCAAGCCATAACTTTCCTTGAGCTGTCTCTGGTTCCAAGCACTTCTGTCTTAATGATATGTGTATTTTCAGATGTTGACAGCAATTTTTGACATATAATCTACTTGTAAATCTCCACACAGATTTGCTCCTAGTAGAGACCTCAAAGCTATGAAAGAAACAAGCTAAAATGAACTTTGGTGTGAGATGGTGCATGATGGGGTAAGAAGAGTTCATGCACAAAAACCTGGAAATACTGCCTTCATCCAGTTGTTATGTTCATGGGATCCTATAATGGTTTGGGTTGGAAGGGATCTTTAGATCTCATCTAGTCCAACCCCCTGCAGTGAGCAGGGACATCTTCAACCAGATCAGGCTGCTCAGAGCCCCATCCAATCTGACCTTCAATGTTTCCAGGGATGGGGCTTCTACCACCTCTCTGGGCAACCTGGGCCAGTGTTTCACCACCCTGATTGTAAAATATCTCCTCCTTATATCTAGTCTTAATCTCCCCTCTTTTAACTTAAAACCATTACCCCTTGTCCTATGTTGCTGCATTTGATTTGCTCTCACACAGCCGTGACCCAAGACCAGCAACGGAGAGCAACGGTTTGCATCAGGGATGGGAAATCTGCCACATGCAATGCCACTGCTGCTGTTGCTGTTGCAGAGTCACATCCTTCTCCAGATGTTTGAGGAAGGCTCAGCTAGCAGAGGAGTAGTTACCAGGACAGGTAGCAATGGTATGACTATGAGTGGTGACTGTCCTCAGTCCTCTGAGGCAAACACTCATAACAAGTCATGAGGAAGACAGTAATCAGAGCAGTTACTAGAAAAAGGGAGAATAGGTAGATACATGCAAGTCATGCTGGTAATCACAAAGTCAGGGAAAGGCAAGTTTATGTGCTCAGGTAATGCAAGTTTTCAAAGCAGAAAGGTAATGGAGGCAAAACAGACACCATGAAATTGTGCCTCTTTGTGTCTCTGAGGCTGATCTGCTACTTGTGGCTAGAGATTCACCCCAAGAACTGGCCTGTGGTATCTCCACTGTGCTCAGAGCAGGAACACACCAGCGCAGGTGACAGCCCGGGCTCTGCTTGCCCCACCACAGGGAGAAATCCAGAGCCACTTTGGGTGACTTTGATGTCCCCCTCAGCTCCCCGCTTTGGGCAGAGGTAAATAAGACTCAGGCTGAGCTACAGCCTGGGAAGTACTGACCATGCAGCTGGTGACCAACAGAGGTAAGTGTGAAGGGGTTGACAGTGAGAATCAGAATCATTTAGGTAGGAAAAGACCTTTAAGATTATCGAGTCCAACTGAGAAATACAGAGGAAAGCAATGGAGGAGGAGATAGAGTGTCTTGGTGGTACTTTGATTTCGGGAAGGCGTGTGTTTCAACCTGGTGAGAGAAAGGTTCCCAGCGCTGTCACAGCACACGCAGTCTCCTGATGCTTTTTGGTGTTGTGCACAAAAATGTTGGAACATTCTTTTTTCTTGCCCTGTGTCTGATCTTGTCTGTTTGGTTTTAGCTGTATATGTAGTAAACAGCCAATTCTACATCAGGAGCAGCTGCAACACTTTAAGTAATCAACTTTTGCATTTTCTTTCTATTTTTTTTTCCTACCACAAAGTCATCTGGGTCTGTATGAGGCAAACCAGTAAAGCACAAGGCTTCATAATTCCAGGATATTTGCTTTGAGATGACAGATGTAAGAATTGGCAGTGAGGTGGATGGGGAGCATGGAGAGCAGCTGTGTTATTAGTAGCAATTTATCTATTACGACAGCGTGTAGACATTATACCTGAGATTGGGGGCCCGTAATGCCAGGCACTACATACACATATCATGAGAGCTAAAGCTTCCAAAGCAAACCAATCTTACTGGTCCTGGGAGTGGGAATGGAGGCCAAAGTCATGAAATACCTCACTCAGGATTACAGAGCAGGTCAATGACAGAGAAAAAAATCCAACCCAATCCTGTTCTCTGATCAAGTGGTATTTTCAGTACTGAGGGCAGGATCACTTGCTGGTAGCTAAATGAAGCAAATCAGCAGTGCCTATCAACTGTGGGGCTTCTTTTGTAGCTGCAAGCTGATCTGGAGTCATGATGAATCTGTTTTCCTTCATATTCTACTAAACTATCAAAACACGTGTTGACATACAGAAAAATACAATGACTGAAGACAACAGAGCCCTCAGCAACCAGCTCAACATGTTCTTCTTCCTGGAGGGGTTGTACTAATCCATCACAAAAGGCAATGTTAACCACCTCAGTTCATGAACTCATTTACTTCAGTAGATCTGATGTAGCTTCAGGCCGACTTCCTTGCCCTGGCCTTGCTGGGCTGCATCTTGGGCCTTGGCAAACCCACTGGTAGGAAAAGAACAAGTTTATTTTCTGGGTTTCCAGCATCCTTCCTCTTTGGTGCTGAGGTACAAGTTGTAGTTTTGAACTATGCCCTTCCTTGGAGAAACTTAGCAACCACTGAGGTTTCCTTTCTGACAAGTGCATTGAAAATATATGAAGCATTTTTCATGGCTCTCCTGTTAATCAGCAACAGGGTCTGGTATCTAGCTATACCTTGTTTTTCCTGTTCTCAGTACATCTTTTTGGAGCTGCTCCTTTTTAGAAACCACATTTCTGTTCCTGACGGTGGCAAACAAGCAACTGCCATGCAAATGGTGCGAGTCAAAATTTTTCCTACATAAAGCTCTTCAAGCCAAAGTGTGGTTTCCTTGGAATGTTAAATTATTTGATTCAGAGAAATTTGGGGGTGTAACCACAACATGAGTTTTGGAGCAACAAAGGAAGAGAAAATATTGCCTAGATCAAGAAGGAGAAATTTCTTCCTGGCGACTATAGGTGACCAGAGGAAATCTTAAACACTCAAAGCTCCATAGAAAGTAATTTTGAAATAACAAATTGTCCCATGAGACAAAATTTAGTTGTCTCATCAGCTTATTTTGCAAGTCCAGTGAATCAGCTGCAGACTTTATACTCTTCAATTAAATAGAAACACTCACCGCAATCCCAACCAGCCAGGGAATTTTTGGTACAGCTTAGTTTAAGGACCTAAACTGGTCACCATGGAAGATATGCTTTTGACTTCAATTAGTGAGAAACTAGGCCTCACAAGAAGTGCTTGGCAAGATATTTTTCAGTATGGAGTATTCAGTATTTCTTAGTTCTTCCCCACTCCTACTTTTAAAATAATTATTTGGAAACCTGCTTATGGAAGTTTCTTTACCAAAGAAGCATTTTTTTCTTCCTTTCTGTAGACACATGGGTTTATTGGTGTTATGGGTGCACATAAACTAGCCAGATGAAATTGTTTTACATAAACTTGCTTTAAAGCAGGGGAAGGGAAAGTATGTTTTACTTCTTGTTGCCTTTTTTACACTTTAAAAGCATTTTGCACACAGACCGAAGGATGAAAACACAGAGGAAATAAGCGGTATCAGTAGCTGTCAGCAGGATGAGGAGGGTAGCTTAAGAAACAGAATAGAAAAGAAGATTAATTAATAGTAAGCAGGATTTTCTAGCTACCCAAAAGTTAGGGTACTCACAATCCTTGGAAGTGTAATTAATTTAAAAGGCAACCTCTTTTGTTAGCTGCCCAACTGAGCCATTGCTATAGTGCTTTCCTACAAGCAGCCAGATGTTTGATAAAGCATTTTTGGAAAAGAACAGTATTTTCAACATTAATGGCAACAAAGATGAGAGGACAATTTTGAAAGTTTTGTTCTCAGAAGGTTTTTTTTTTTTTTTCTCTCATCATGTGTGCTTAATAGGTTTGGAAAGCATCCAGTGTCCAGCCTCTTATCAGAACCTTTCTACCTTTTAATGTCCTCCTGCACTGATGGATAGCCTAAACATTAGCAAGCAACCTTATGTTGCAATAGTCATAGCTTGGATTCTTCTGGTAAACCAAGTGTCATTTGTTCCATTAAAAAAAAAAAAATCCCTAAATCTATAAACACTCATTTACAACTTCAACGTTATTGAATGGCTTTCTTGCAGGAAAACAAACAGATCCCTGCTTGAATTCAGTCCTCTGAGACATAAGCCTGCAAACAAGCGTAACCCTTCCCTTGCAAGTGATCCTCATGCTGAAGTCCATGAGCTATTTGCTTTGCATGAAGGTAGCTCAAGCATAAAGGCCTGATCCAGGCTGCACTCAAGTCAATGATTGGGCTGCCATCAATTGCAGTGGGGATTTTATAGAATTTGCCTTCATCTTTTTCCATTAACAGGTCAAAATCCTGAGGAAACACCTGAATGAAGAAACAAAAATTCAAAAGAGAGTTCAGGAAGGCTTTGAAAAGGATTAGGAAGTGAGTTAAATAAATATCAGGCAGGAACCAGTGGCCCACTCACAGAAAGACTGGAAACACCCACAGAAAGCAAACAAAATCACTACCTAGCACTGCTGGAAAGAGGGCATTCCCTAATCACCTGTGTCACACGATCCATTAACAATCGTATGGTAATAGCCATCAGCAAAGAATTCAGAGGGAAGACATTTATTGTAGGAGATGACACACTGTTTGCAGTGGCCCACTCTGCTCTTCCTCAGCTCTGCTTGTTGGACAAACAGCATCTGTGCCAGGATAATAAACTTGCTATATGCTTGATTTTTGACTCAGGTCAGAGTCTGGCTCGATTAAAAAATAATAAATTAACCTAGAAGCTGAGGCTTGGCATGCAGGATAAATGAGTTTTGTGAGTGTAGTTGCATTACTAGGAAAAAAACCAATTAACATTAATAGTTTGAAGCGCCACATTTCCACAACTTAAACATGCTGGTTATTTTAAAATCCAATTGTAATCAAAAAGAGTTTTTTTAAAAAAAATCTTTTTATTTTCTTATTTTTTACACTTATCTAGTGATGTTTTAATGAATTGAAATATATTTATTTTCTGCAAAATTTAAAACATTCCTTATGGTAATGTTGTGATTCCTGGTTCCAAGTTAAAATAACACATTCTAACATTATTGGCTTAGTGATTCTTCTAGTTGCATCATCCCAGCCAAAAATGTCAGCCTCAGGCATCTCATTTGAATTCTCCTGGCCCATTCTTGTGAGGCTACTCAGCTGCTAAGTGTCTAGATGTTTTTCCAGAATCCTGATTTCCTATTACGAGAGAATCGGATGAGAAATAAGTTACGTTTAACTTCCATTTTCATCATGTGCCTCATCATTCTCTTCTTTGTTGGGATCAAGCATACAGTTGCCTGTTAGCACAATGGATCCTGAGCTCAGAGAGACATTTGTTGACCCATTACTTTTGTAGCTTCAGAAACCCAAAGTTGAACCAACCAGGAAAGTTGCTGCAAGTCACAGTGGGTGGATAGAAGGGCTGTGGAGGTCAGGTGTTCAAAGGGCTCCCGTACCTTTGAGAAATCATGCACAGAAACCTGTGTGGATATGCCATGCAACGTAATTCAATGTATTCTGCATTACATCGAGCGTGGAATTCACTTCATTGTGCTTTAATCATCTTAAAAATGAGACACTCTAAGTTCCCCTGGACTCCCTGTAGTCAGTGGGCAGGAAGAGGCACCTCATCTCTCCCATCCAGATGCCTCCCTGTGTTTGGATAACCAAGGCTGCAATGCCTGTGTTGGGAGTGGAAGAGGCCAGACTCATCAGAGGTCTATTTTAATGTCATTCTGTGCAAATGCACAAAAGTAATCTGCAGATTTCGGGATGTCTTGCAACCCAGTATTTTAGACACCTGGAAAAGGCTGATTCCTTTTTTCCCACGTGGGCAAAATTTTCAGGCAGAAGAGGCTGTATCTGGGGAAGCTGAATGAAACTTAAAGGCTTAGAATTAACTTCCCTGGCCATGGGATAATCCATATGGACTGAGTGTAAGTGATGAGGGGTATGCAGATGGGATAGGGAAAAGATAACCCCCTGACAATGAGAGGAGGAAGCTATAATGAGCATATTCATTAGCCAAGGGCAGACAAGTACATCCTTCCTGTTCTCAGATAATTCTGAGCAGACGGCTCTTTGTTTGCACAGTGTCCCCAGAGCTCTTGGATACCCTGGCTAGACTCTGAGAAGAGTCACAGCAGCCTGGGGGGCCTGCCCTGCCTCAGCAAACAGATGGGAGCCAGGTTTACATGTGTGGTTGACATCAATTAGCTGAAGCAAGTTTCCATTTTCCAAAGGGTCAAGCCAGAGTAATTCCAGCAAACACAGGGAAGCTAGAAGGCTTTTGCCCACTGACCAAGTCATCCCAATGATTTTCCTGACCACAAATGACAAACAGTTAAGAAGCATGTGAACTTGGGAGCGTAACCTCTTCAAAACAACAAGGAAGGAAAAGCAGAGCTTCAACTAATAGTACTGCTTAGCATAAAACCAGTGTAGCTGATGACCTCAGCCCAAATCTTCGACCAGTCTGAGCAAATGCAGCCCTCTTCAAGTCTAAAGGACAGGACACAGGACTGCCCAAGGACCTATCCTGGCATCACCAGGATAAAGCAGACTCCATGTTGTTTCCATAGGCTCTCCTGCAGTTTGGCACCATTACAAGAGACAAAAATCCTCAGTAAGTGTTTAGTTAACTAACATTTGTATTATAAACAGTGAGTAAAGGATGAGGAAATAAGACTTGAGCAAACCGTGAGAAAATGCCTTTTAGTCTGAGACCACAGCAAAGGGACTCCTAATCAAGGCAACACTGTGATTTTTCAGATTCCTCTGCCACACTAGATTACAGCCTGGTCCCAGTGACAGAAGAATGCTTATTAAAATAAATTCTGATTGGAAAGCATTAATTTGAGTAATAAGGTTGCTGTTTTGCTGCTCAGATATTTTCCCAGAATTGAACTTTGGAAAGATGAGCTTATGCAGAAAGTACACTGAGAAGGTACTTTCCTGGACTAAGACATAGTGATCAGCAGAGATATTGATCGTGCTGTCTCTGGAACAACAACAAGAATTATGTATTGATTTCTCTAGAGACTGGATCATGTATCGATTATGCTAGCTGCAAAGCAAAGGCCTAAGTAATGCTATCATCTCTGGCTAAAATGTTGCCCATAGAGTAGTGAAGTCAATAGAAAGGGGAGATGAGAAATCCATTGAGTCAAAGGGTAAAGTCCCAGGGCAATTAATTAAATGGCAAAATTCTCCTTGGCTCGAGTAAAGCCAGGATTTCTACTTAAGTATTTAGCATCCTGAAAAGTCTCCTAATAGAAACCCAAAGGACACCGTGAATAACGCTTTGAGCAAGTAAATAATTCTTGCCTATCCTGAATCCATGTAACACACTGTGTTCAGACAGGCACTTCATTCATTGCCTACTTCAATTGGGTCATTAATGAAATGCATAGGGTTTAGAAAAATTTGAAAACTAGCTGTGGAGATAACTCTTGGACCAAGCCTTAAGGGACCATCCACTGTAGCCAGTGAAAAGCGATATTGTGTTGGTCTTTTATCAGCAAGATAATAAGCTTACAGGGGGATGGAGATGACTCGCTGGATATAAGTGATATAAGCTGAATTTGTACCAGAAAGGTAACAATGTAGAAAACAGTCCCTGAAGGCTCACCTTTCAAAACACAAAGCCTCTGTCTCATATTAAACTCTGCAGATTGCTTTACAGAAGCTTAATGTGTCTTTCCTTCAGAGCATCCCTTGCAGTGACATGCAGCTTTTGCTTTGGCTGCTCCAAAAACTAATTATAACACGTTCCCTAGAAGGCATTTAGTAAAACTAAACAGTTAAGAGGAAGAGGTCTCAGTACTTGAATCCAATTCTTGGTACGGTGTGACCTGCCCTTCCAGGATTCAGCCAGAATCATTAAAAAGTGATACATGAAACTTGCCTTATGGGAGATGGAAGGCTTTAGTGATCAGCAAGGATGACTCACTCAGAAGTGCAAGTGCTGAAGTTTGCATTTATTTCGGTGGTGAAAATAGGAAGGGAGGAAAAAAATCTCAAGGAGAGAGCAACCGAAGGCAAAAATCCTTGGCATCAAGATTAAAGCAACAGTGTGCAAAAAGAAAACTACTCTTTGACAATGCACAGGGCTGAGAGAGGGTGCTTGTGAGCAGGAGGCTGGACTCAGCTGCATGGCTTTATCATTTTAATTCCATCTCACCTGCATTACATAGATGTTTTCTTCTCCATAAAGAACTAATTTGAGAGAAGAACACATTTTAGCCAGTAGACAAATAAAAGGCCAGGCACTGCTGATCAGCCAGTTTCCTTTCCATGGGCCTTTTCCCTCCCTTCCTTATCCTATAATTGTTCATAAAAACAAAGACATATTTTCATTTAGCAAAATACCCATTGCTAGTCTCAGACTGGAGTAAGTTGCTGTGTCCAGCAGCAATGAAAGAAATTGCAAACATGGCCTTTATTCTGTTCATTTCCTGGAGGAAAGGAGACCGAACAGGAATTCAGATAAGAAAACTAATGCTTTTGCTGTTCTTCGTATTCTGTGAAGTATATTAATGGGGATAACAATGCCTATTTGCCATCCTATTCAGTAACATTTTTAGTACCCAGCTGAGTCCAAATATAAACTATAATGGCATATGGAGACTGTCTTAAGAGCCGTTTCAAATCAATTTAGTTTTATATAGCATCTCTCAAAGTATCTCAAGGTGATTTACAGTGAAAAAGAAAATAATGGGCTAGTGATTTAGTAGAGTATGGCATGGCAGCTGTCAGGCAGGAAGGCAAAAATGCTGCATGGAGATGCAAAACTCTAATTTAAAAGCAGTAAAAAGGTAAATATATCTCTTTGCTCTTCCAGTAAAAGAAGCAGACGGGTAATGAAGCCAGGCTGAGTTCAGCTTAACTCAACTGTTCCACGAAGCACTGAGGGCTTTTCCATTTACAGACAGAACTGGAACCTAAAACTGAAACATTCCCACTCAACTGTTGAGATTAGGAAAAGCCAGGAAATAAGTATTTGTGACCGATTCATTTTAGCAGTTTTACCATCATATTTCACAACCTCAGAAATTTTAGACTTCCTGTGGGTTGGACTTTTGCCCTACAGGCTTATTAAGTCAAGAAGGCAGCTTTAAGTGCCTTTTTCATGGAAACTGTTAAGGTCTCTCTTGAAGAAGCGAGACTCTGGTCAAGAAACATCGATCTGTTTGGTAATGGGAACCATTGCACTGCTCCTGTTAAGCAAAGACAGTCTGCAGGTGGAGTTCCCTTCAGATCACAGTGCTGAAGTGGTACAAGTCTCGTTGGGTCTCTTCCTCTTAATGGTCAAGGTGACACATGCCTTGTTAGGTCTCTTCCTCTTAACGGACAAGGCCTTCTCAGCAGTGCTTACACCCACATAGCCCCTAAGGAGTAGCCAGCTCACAGTTAGACCTCCTTGGAGAAGAAGGTTAACAATTCTTCAGAACATGTTTCAAGGATGGGGTTGTCTTCAGCTACAGGACACCTCTTCTGTGGGTTTTCACTCTCCTGCTCACCACTCAAGTGAAGCTGCTAAGGAAGCCATGGAAACACTTGCATTTTGGTATCCTCAGTGTGAAGATCACACGTACTCCTTACATTTCCCTCCCATCAAATAGTTCAGAATGACCTGTTGGATATGAATGTTTCATCAAACTTTAGGCAAGAGAGAGGGAATACTAATGTCTTCCTAAGTGAGGACCTGAGTACATAGAATCACAGAACAGCTCAGGTTGGAAGGGACCTTTAACGATCATCTGATCCAACCTTTCATGGGAAAGGGAGCCTAGATGAGATTATCTAGCACTTTGTCCAAGATCATCTTGGAAAAACTCTAGTGATGAGGACTCTACCATATCTCTAGGGAGGTTGTTCCTACATGGCACTTCTTTGAGAGGCCTAAACCACCCATTTTCCCTTCCAGGTGCCAGGACACATTCAGAATTTGTCATCGCTGTTGTCTGTAGGCCAGGGAGATGGTGGAAGCCTGATCTGCTCATGCCATCCCTGGCATCAGCCATGACAAAAGGCTGCTTAGACCTCTTCTCAACTTTTGCAGTGAACAAGTAGGGGCTGTTCAGGATGTTAAAGCTGCAAAGAGCCTGAATCATGATTACTTGAAAAAGTACCTTCCCCCTCAACCATCTTGGCATCGCTGAGCTTGTTTAGCAGCCTCGGGGCTGATGTTGAATGTTCTCACACAAAGCTCTCCACGTGGGAATTCACAGCTCCCCCACGTTTGAGTCTGCTAACTGCACAGCATGGTGTAGCACCATCTTGCAGACAGCGGCTGCGTGAGTCACATGAGGCTGTAAGTACTGGTGTGATGTCTATTCATCTGGGGAAGTGTTTTCTTTTCCTTTCTGCTCTGCAAGTAGTACATGTTTTATTAAATAAAGTGCATGTTCCCTATGCAAATGAATGCACTTTAGAATGATGATATACTGACACATTGTATGTTAAATATGTATGACATTTAAAAATCTAAGCAAGAACTAAAAATCATTTATAAATATTAAAGAGCATGAAGTCTACTTTTTGTTTTCATTTTGCTTCTGATCCTGCACTCTGGGAAAAAAACACTCCTCACATTATAAGACTGAATTATCTGTCCAAGAACTAAACCTATAATTTTATTCTATCAGTCAAGCTGTATGTCACACTATTTTTATATCAAGACAATCAGGTTCTTTGAAGCACAGACACACACCTACTTAAAAGAAGCATTCCTCTGAAAGCAGAAGACTTTGGAATCAGCACCAATTTGTATCTTTCAAGGGACTAATAACTAAATGGAGAAATGCAGCTCCTAATGAAAAGGTGTCTTTGCTGGCCAGGATGATATTCTATTAGGACATTTGGGTCCAGATTCATCCCTCTTGACTGCAAGTATCTAACCTGGCTTTGAATCACTGAATTCTAATGGCTTAAAAATCTGTCCTTTGGAGGTTCTCGTTTCTCTTTCTTGACCAGAAAGGACAGTAGGCCAACTGAACTCCTAACCTGAGTACCTTAGGTATCTAAAAATAAATGAAATTAATCCAGGCCTTGCTCTAGTTTTTTAAGTATTCGTTGAGTGTGAGACCTGTTACAAGAATCTAGTATTCAACCGATTGCTATGGCACAGTCAACCTCGCCTCTAGAAAATATCTTCTGCTACACAGGGCTTAAAAATCCCTCTAGGAACAAGCAGACGTTTCCCATTAAGGAAAAAAGTGCAGTGAGACCAATGCAGACACTAAACACCACCACCAAGGGAGGCAGTTTTAGATTACAAGTGAAGGAGCACAACTTTGTGTTTCCTTCTGCCCAAAGACATTAAGGTAACTTGCAAATACCAGAAAAGTTTCAGAACTGTAAAAATCCTGTGTCCATTTTACACAGGTCAAATATGAAGTGCAGAGCATGGCAGAGAATGGAAACTCCAGTTCTGGAGTCCCAGGAATTTCCTTTCCTGTAACATCACTGCTTTTTCTTGATGGAGAAGCAACTGCTCTCAGATTGCTCTTCAGTGCACTTTCACTTACCTTAATAACCTATTCCACGTGCTTCTGCTGCACTATGGGGTTGCTGGCAAATGGAGAAGGATGGCAGGAGTGCCATGGGACATCAGGGGAGGGATTTGGCATCTGGAAACCTGCACCAAGACTGACTGAAATGAAGCAGTACCCTCCTTCTCTCACTTTACCAGCCCTTCTATTGGCAAAATGCCTTTCTCCATTTCCAGATGAGAACTAGAACAGTGGGAAGTATTTTCCTTCAGTATTTGCCCCTCATTCTTCTGTTGACAGAAATTTCAAGACAAATAGTCATTTTGGTGGATTTAAAAAGCAGTGGAACTTCATGCCCCTAATGAATGGGCAGCAGGAACTCATACTGGCAGTGCTCAATGGCTGCACATGAAACTAGCCAGGCTCCATAAATGAAACCAGATCCCAAAGTGCAGTCTGAGATAACTGAAAGTATGCATTGAAATTTATTGTAGGAAAATGACTGACTGGAAAAAAAGTGGTCTGCTCTGCCCCTGCACCTCCAAAACATATTGTACCATTTAAACACTCTAGAAAGACATCTGCCAAAAATGCAATTAATTCTCCTGAAGGTCAAATGTATTTCTCTTGTAAAACAGTGGAAGCAGCAATTGAACGTCTTGACTACTCTTACGAAAGCAACTTAGGAAATATCCTAGGATTGTTCTTGTGTTTGAAGTTGGATGTTTATTGCTTACTGGCAGTGACTTTTGTTGCAAAGGTTAAACACAGTCAGCAAAGGATCGAAACGCCCCCCAAAAAGGGTTAGTCCCAGTGCAGCCTGTCCAAAATTCCAGCAGCAAATGTGTAGTTCTGTTTGGAGTGCCACCCTGTGGACACAGCTGCCACCATGAGCTCCTCTCCTTCCAACAGCCCCAAGGTGCAACGCTGAGGAACCAACAGTGGTGGAAACAAGAATGGGTGATAGCACCTCTCAGCTCCAAACCATGCTGTCCTATGTCAGTCTGGCATGTCCCTGGCTACCCTGGGGCAAATGGTGGTGGGGGAGGAATGGGAATTTTTGTACCAAAATACAGTGTGTGTCATCAAAAAACATTTTTGCCAGTGCTTTCTACACAACAGTATATGAAATGCCATCACCTCTTTTGAAGTGGATAGGAAATAATGGTGGCATCTGTTGATTTACAGCTGAGGCCTCTTGTATTACACCACAGATGTAGAGCTTTGCACACCAAGAAGAGACCAGAGAAGTCCTCTGCTCATCCAGAGATGAATTAAGCCCCTGATAAGCTCAAGTTCATCCTTAGAAGTCAATTGCTGGATTGGATTATAATTTTTTTCTCTCTGACTGTTTGTATAAGACTTGCAGGTTTATTCACTGGAGATTGCCACCGTAAATTTTAGGACTCTGGTTTACAAAGCCTGTAACGACCTTGTTTAGTAAAGGTGTGCCTTGCAGCATTCCTTCAGTAATGCCACTTTGGCAGCCCCTTACCTCTGGGGTGAGGTATTTCATCATGATTTCCTTTCCTTTCTCTCCCAGCTTTTCATCTGGAGCAATTTCATATTCTGCCTGGAACAGATATAAAAAAAAGGTCAATATTTGCACTCATATTTCACCATTATAACTTCATTTTGGATGTGGCTTTAATGGAACGCTCTGTCTGAAAAACCTGAAGGATAAATACCATTTTCTGATGGAAGTAAAACCTGTACGCACAATCCTATTAAAAACTTTCCACTATATTTTGACCAAACCCTAGTGGTGCATTTTTTTTATATGATGTCTCTTAATTAACACCAATAAAATGTAATTAATTTATATTTTATAGCCTTGCCAAGCCAGGTTTCAGAAAGCATTCAGTGACTAGAGACGGCAACTTTATCTGGTTTTGATCAAAGGGAAGATGGACACAGAAGGTAAAATTATTCCTTTTAGTAGTAAAGAAGGTGAGTGTTTGTTAATTCTTGCCACAGTGGTATTTCAAGCACCAAGTGAACGTCAATCGATTGCCATTTTGGTCAAATGTGTCCTTCCTATTTATTGACATCTTCCCCTTGGTCTAACATTCCTTCTGCAAAGCAGAAAGATTTTCCCATTACTTTTAGTGATCCTTGACCCAGTCCCTCCAGAAGGCAGATCTAAGAGCCAATTTCTTAAGTGGATTTCTTCAGACTAAGATAAAACAAGAGAGATAATTTAGAGCAATAGACACTACAGGGAAAATGCTCTTTGACTTCCCCGATGCATTAAAAAAGAGAGCACCACATTCCCCCACGCAAAGTTTACCTATATTTTAAAATTCTGACTATTCTATGTGTTGTAGCATTACTGACTTTTGATAAGTTTCATGACAACTTTTACCCGAGAATCAAAGGAAGCATTACTTGTGCACCACAAAGACACTAATCCATGGAATTTTGGATCCATGGCAAGTATTTGAAGGGAACATGTGCTGCGTGGGGCTTCAGTGGCTAAATGACAAATATAAGTTCTTAGAGATATTCCTACTTGACACTGCTCAGGATAAAAAGCTTTAGCCGTAGGATCAAAATATTTTCCAGAAAAAAAATACTAAAAAAAAAAAAAAGAAGACAGCCTAACAGCTTTCATGAAAGCTTGTATTAGAAAAAGGATCTCAGAAAGTCCTGCCAAACCAATTAAGTAACCTGGCCCAATACAAGCTGTCTGAGATGATAAATGAGAAGGAAGTTAAAAAAAAACAAAAAACAACAAAAACCAAAAAGGTAAATCAGACTGAGCTGGCCAACACTTGGAAGAAGAATTTTCAGAACTGTTGCCCACTGGAAGACGTATGTACTGCTCTGAGCTTGATGCAATAAATCTGAAGGCAGGCTGTAATGGATACCCCAGCTAAGCAGACCAGGAATGACATGAAAACCACAATGTAGTAATAATGCTATTACCCACCTATCTGGCCAGCTCTGATTTAGCTATTGCAGCTTAAGTCTGAACCTACATATTTATACACATACATAGCAGGTTGCTTGAACAATCTAGAACTACAATGTGATTTGGTTTGGGAAATGACGATGACTGCAAATAACAGAGAAACCTGTATTGTTGATGAAAAATACACTGAAAGCTAAAATCCACAAGTGCAGTGCTTCTCTTTTAGTGACCATTTTGGGGATGAACTGATTACATTCTGATAAAACTTAAAACAAGTGTTCAAAAAAAGTATTTCATCCAATTTCCTGTCCTTTTAGATGGTATCTTAGTATGGGTCATTGCAGCTCTTAAAGCACAGACACTCTGGAATGTTTACAGCATCTTAACAGCATTCTTCTCCGGGATTCCTTGCTAGGGGACAAGGCAATGGCAAGAGTATCAGAAGGAACAATTTTTTAAAAGGTCAAAGTTGCATTTTGTTTGGACCTTACAGTTTATAGTTAGGTTCACAGACAAACTAGGTGGTTTTCACACAAAAGAAAACAGAAACAATGTATTTTAATAAAAGAAAATAATTGTACTAAAATGTAACTGTCTGTGCAGAAGACTGCAAAGAAAGGAGAACTCCTTGGCATTGACTTGGCATGGAAGCATCTAGGAGATCTTCTGAGTCCTACATTCAATGCTATTTACAATTTATTCAATAATGACCATTTATTTCTCCTTCAATTGCTCGTAGACTCTAGATCCTGGCAATATATTGGCTCCCAAGTAAATAAAACCTGATTCAAAGTCATCATCTGCTATTTGAAGTGCACCAAGGAGATGTCAAAAAATTTGATGTCTTTTTTGACACAGATAGCCTATTACATTCACATCCCATCCAAATTGTACAACAGGAAGCAAATCAGGACAGACTAGAAGAAGACAGAAGTTTAGCAGGAATTGGATCAGTGTTTTGAAATGCAGTTCCTGATGGGATCCAACATATGCAGAGCTCAGTGGGAACACACACAGATATAGAGTATCTAATTCTGGCTGAAGATAGTTGGGAAGGAACAAAAGGAAAGTTTAATTATACTTGCATTTCACATTGTCAGAAAATGTGACACTGTGGCGGTGAAGGTAGGAAGTGACAGACAAGTGAGGATGTGAGAAGGAATCATAAGCTCCAACTGTGAACAGTGTTGGTTTCACTGTAGCTCAAGTACTAGAAGCCCATTTCATTTTGTTTCTAAGTTCATTATTATTTCTCCCTTCAGTGCCACTTTTGAGCTATTCGAGAAGAGATCCTGGTACATTTTCAGCCACGGACTGTTATTAGAGGAAGAATTGCCCATGTAGACAGAGTGACTTCCCCATGCTCACTCTGCCGCATGCCTGGGAAGCATACCAAGGTCCTCAACTCTCAATCTTGTGCTTAAATCACAAGATACATCCCCTTCTTCCACAACACTCAAAAGCACGGCTACAGTTTGAAAATCCTTAATTGGTAGAAATAACATCATTACTTAAAATCCATGTGGAACAAAATTTTTTCCATTATTCCTTTGATGAATCCAGGCATGTGTTTCAAGGCTCTGAAGTCTAATAGCTTCTCCATGCCCTAGTTAGGTCAGACAGGGCCCTATTCATAGCTCATAAATGAGGGGAGGATTTACGATCACCCTGACTGCATGGGACGAGCTGCAGGGAAGGCTCCTTCTGCGGGCAGGCGTGGATCCTTCAGTCCAAATGGCGAGAGGATGTGGGTTGGCCGCTGGTTGTTGCTAACTTTTCTTTTGGCTGCTGTTTCGTTGGCTCCTGCTTCCCTAGAAGCAACCCTGGCTGCACAGGGGCACAGGGGGTGTGAAGTGTCCTTCCCTTTGGAGCTGCTGCCCTTAGGATGGGCTGAGTGAGATTGGATGGGAAAAGGCACTTCTGCTGGGAAAGGGGGCAATGTCCAGCCTGTGGCTGGCTGTGGGACGGGGCCATGGGCTCAGGGATGGCTGACAAAGAGGTTTGGGGGCTGGAGGGTGCCTGTGACCGATGGAGAACATCACCAGGGCAATGACACAGGGACCCAGAGGAGGCTTGTATCAGCAACCTTAATTCTAACACATCGCTTTATCCAGTGTTTGATTTTCATCTTAATATTCTTTGAGCTCCTGAAACTGTATGGCTTAAAAATATGTGAAAATTGAAAAACAGAGCCAAAGGGAATCTCTCTGCAGATCTGGGAGGACTCTGTCCCACAGCACGCAGCTGCTGGTTGCCCGCAGGAGCATGGCATGGCCACAGGAGTTAGTCCCTTGTACCCACCAGGAGATGGAGATGGGAATAGACACTCCCACCAGAGAGGTTTCGGCTTCTTGGTTTTGGGGGGAGGAGTTTGGCTTTTGTTGTTTTTTTGGTTTGGGTTCTTTTTTGAGAGGAAAAGGTGTGCAGATCTCTTAAGTTTGAGGTGTGGAGCAAGTTATCCTGATAAATTTTCTTCAGAATTATCTCTTTCAGTAAGCAGAATGCAAATCCAATGCGGGAGGAAAAGGAAAAGCAGCATCTTGTCCTTTGACTTCTACATTATTGTGTTTTTTATAACCTACAGGGTACTTCACTCTCCCCCAGCCTTTGGATGTTACTTCAGTACTACCCACTCTTCCTCTTAATTCCCCCCCACCTCAAAAAAGTATGTTTAGTTCTTCCCAGTATTTTTGAGTATGGCTTTTTCCTCCAACTTTTGCTGTGAAGGGTTGGCTATTTTACTGTAATTTTTCACTCTGCCTGGGCTGATCTTTTTTATTTTTATTTTTTTTTAAATACTCCTTACCCAAGCTGGTGCTACAATTAACTGATTGAGAGGAGGGTTTAGAGTAGTCTTTATTTTTCTTCTTGGTATAAGTCAGGAGTAGTGGAGTCACCTTCTGAGCATCTGCAGGATGCTACTGGCATTTTGGTCCCAATTTAACACCTCTGCTATCTCAGCTCCCTCCTCTGTTATCCCCAGCATCTCTTGCTGCTCACTTCTTCCCCGGTCTCCAGGCTCTGCCCTGTTATTGCTCTGTGCTCCAGAAACTGCCCTTGCACTTGCCTCCGCTAGAGATTTAAAATCTGTGACTGCAAATTGTAAGGCAAAACCCAAACAGCTGGGATTCATAATAACTCGCATTTCTAAATGAAAAGTGAACTTTAAACCACATTTTTCATATTTAAATGCAGGGCAAAAAGAGCCCTTTTGACTGTTTAAAAACACATTTTGAGTTAACGACTTTGTTGATATCAACAAACTGGCATTTCTGATGGAAAAAGGCTTGAACAGCTTTAAGACACACATACACAGATGGTTTATATACCATGTAAAGGACTTAACCAAATTAAATCTCCCTAACAGTGAGACAGGGTTTTTACAAATGGCATTAAATGGATGCTCCCTCATCCTTTTACCCCAGATAAGTGCAATGTCTAGTGAAGCGTTCAGCTGAAAAGTCCAACTGAGTAGATCGTGCCTCAGCCCCAGCCCCAGCGCCTGGATAGCACAAGCAGAAACAACCTGGAGAGGCAGCAGGGCTATTTTCCTCCAGAGGATATATTTCGGTGTGACTTCAGTGCAAAGAAACAACACCATACAGGTTAGAGAGAAAATAATGTCAGGTTATTTTGTCCTTGACCAAATTAGCCACATTCTCCTCCAGTCAATCTAAATCTGTTCCACATTAATGTTAAAAGCGCTACCCTGGGGAAAAGAAAAAAAAATATTATGAATGTAAGTAGACAAAGAAGGAAAGGAAGTTCAGAAGTTAAAATATTCATTGTAGTGGCACACACAAATCACAGGGGAGGGAGGGAAATATTAGGAGCCAGCACCTTGGCAATGTACTGTTGAGAAGTGGACATGGGCAAGAGGTCCCTGCTGAATTGCCACCTTCTTGTGCTGGAGGCATGGGCTGTAGGGAGGGAAACGCGTCCTGCTAGCAGATTCCCTGCTCACTGATCTGCCTTTCAGCACAGGAAACATATCCCCCAACACTTTATTTTCATTGCTCTCTGTCCTGGTTTTGGCTAGGATAGAGTTAATTAAAGGGGCTGTTGTGGTTTAACCCCAGCTGGCAACTA
>NW_010290849.1:0-35669 GCF_000700745.2 Antrostomus carolinensis | reverse complement strand
CAAACCATTCTATGATTCTATGAAATCCATTTTTTACTCAGAAAATTTAAGTCAGATTAAGTTGCTTTGAGTTCTAGAGTCAATATGAACATTTATAGTCATGACACATTTTTCAGGCACTACTGCTGCCTCAGCACTAATTTAATGAGGGCTGAATAATTTGCAGATGAGTGAAGTGAGCAAGTTTACTGAATAACCAATTACTACTGAGGCTGAAAATTCTCCTGTTTCTTAATTATGCAAATGTATCTCTCTCAGAAATTTATCCTCACCTTTATTTAAATTCCTTTCATTTTGGATCTTAAATTTTCCTGGAAGTGTACGATACACTTCTGATTCATTTTGTAATGTGTGCATCATAATATGTCATTGCCAAACTTAACTAAATTTTCGATAATCAGCTGAACTTCTTGATTTCTAGGAAAATAGTTGGCCTAGGAAGAAACATACAATTAAACTTTCAAAATGCAGTGGCCCCTTATTGCTCACATTTGCACAAATTCACAGTTTTGAGAATGGCTTGCAGTTAGTTTTTCTCTTTTCTGCATCATTATGAACAAAAAAACCCCTGCTTTCTGAAAATAAGACATATATGAAGAGAAATCACGAAGAGAAATCACCCATTCTATTGACTACCTTCATTGTCTGTTTTCTATTCTTTAATGTTGCATCGATTTTAACTATGCAAGATACCTGCACATTTAATATTTTGAAAATATTTACCCAGTGATTTACACATTATAAGCAATGGAAGTAAGCGTCATGATTTTTTAAGTGTCTCAGCATGTATTAGACACAAATGATGAAATCTAGATGTAATAAGTAGTAAGAGTAGCATTAGATCATAAGAAAATTTATTTCTCCTACTCTTTTCAAATTTTGCTGTTGTGGCATTGGTAAAAAATAACCACAACATGTAAAATATAGCAAACTGAAAAGACTACAGCTTCCCCAGTTTTCGCCTAGAGATTATAGCTAGTATTCCAGTGGGACACTGGTTAGATAGTCACATTTTCTTCTTTATAGGGAACAACTTTTGTGGAAATACAGGTTCACTTCTCAGGCATCCAAAGTGAGGAAGGAGGAAGTACTGAAGGTAGGAAGACAGTTAAACTAGAGGTGAACGAATGGACAGTCAATGTAACAACTGCAATATGAAGAAAAATTGCTGTTATAATATATTAGACTTCCGAAACCAAAACATTAAAGTGGGACTGCTAGAAACTGTAGTAAAGAGATTAATTCAGGAAAAAAAGTAGATGTCAGCTTCACTACAACCAAACATCAGATAAAACCACAAAAACATACAGCCCTCTGAGAATACTTTGAGATAACAAGGAATAACGTTGCCATGCAAAGCTCGCTAATTAGCCGAAATCTACACTCAAGTGTAATTTAAAAAGGATGCTTAGCCCTGAGAACTGTGACTTAAAGGAAAAGTTGCAGTTTATATAATGAAAGGCATTGTTAAAAACTGTTCTCATCTTTGTTTATGCTTACTACACCAAAACTAAATCTTCTCAGAATTGATTGCATGCTAACAAGAAAATTATTATTTTTAGTTAAATCCCACAGTTGTGAGTAAACTCCCAAGAGAACTAATTGCACTTTTAAATGAGTATACATTTGAATATTAGCTGGAACAATTAATTAACCTCATATTTCTGTTTAATCTACTTTGCAGAAAAACTCAAATCTTCCCTTTCATAATAATTTGCTTACTAAGTCAATAAAACAGCATATAAGAAAAAATACCAAGTGTCATTTTGCTTTAGTACAGGAACGTGCAGTCTATCCATTGTGTTTACTTTGGCATTCTCTTAAAGAATTTCATTTATTTTCAATGAAAAATACAAATTAGACTTTAAATTATTGGTGATATTTTTAGACTACATTTGCAAATTCAATAGTGAGTTGACTTCATACTAGAAAGGTCTTTGTTTTGTCCCTTTAGTACCAAATGAACCTTCTCCTTATCCTTTAAAAGAGGCAATGTTATTCATTTCCAATTTAATACTGGAATTAAGAGGAATTATGGATACACAATGAGGTATCAATATTTTGTATTATTCTAAACATGATGAAGAAATTGTACTAAATCTGTCCCAGAACAAGGACTTTGTGTATTAGAAAACAAACTACCAAGTCCCACGTTGTTTCTACAAACAATAAAGAATTCTTAAGTCCTTCCAGGCTGTCGTATTTACTGATATTATTTTAACAGTTTGTAAAATACACAACAGTTACCAAAGTTGTTTTTCTTTTCTAAGTATAGGATTATCAAGTAAAACAGAGCTAAAAACAGATCGATATTCTTATTTCTAAATGTTGCTCTGACTACATTTGTGAACTCCACATCACCACCTGTTACAAAACAGGTCATCTAAAATGAAATCTCACTCCTTAAATCATTAGGATACAAATGAAAAAAAAAAATATTTTTTTTCTAAGTGCCACTGAAAACACCAGGATAAGTCATGGCAGCATTTCCTTAGAGATTCTGATAATTAAATGATTGCTTAACCCAATGTATACTTTTAAAGTGCATACAGTTTATGCAATTGTAGACAAATGTATGTGAAGTATCTCAACTTTACATCACCACATTGACTCAGGACCCCATGCTGACCCCATGATCAGCAGGATGTCACCTTGTAGAAGTTTTAATCTCTGAAATGTAAGAAAAATCTAGTTTCCAAACACTAAAAAATGCTATTTCTCATCAACACCTCAAGTCAGTCAGGTAATATCAGTCATATCTATACTCTGTCACACACTATTAGATTTGAAGGCCTCCTGTGCAGTATTTTAATAAGTATCAGGAAGAAAAAAAGAAAAAGGCATCAAAATAAATAACTAGAGAAATCATTGTAATTTTTTATTTTGTTATTTTGGTTTCAATTTCATTTTCATCATTATCTCATATCAAAGAGTGGACAGACAGAATGTGTTTCAAGGTTGCACTAAGTACAATACCAGGGGAGATCTTTTGACATAAGAATACATCTTTCTCTCCTTTATTAGCAAATAATAGAAAATACATGTAGTTCTAGTAAAAATTTTTGCTCTCTTCAGGTCCTACACTTATTGGGGAAAAAAAAAAACAAACAAAAAACTTAAGTACATAACCTATGTTTGCTTCTCTTTCTTGAAACGGATCATTAAAAAGGATACTATAGAATATTTTGATTCACACTATATGTCCCTAAACACTTGCATTCATTGTAACACAAAGGCAATCCTTCACTGCTGTTTCCTTTGTATGCATCTCAATTCATCTGCAACATAACAACTCTGCAAATCACATACTAGCTTCATATAAGCTTTAATTATTATTCAAAATTACCTTTCATTTCCCTGTAACAGTAAAATCCTAAGCTACTTAAAACTTAGGGATTTTATACAAAGAAGTGCTGCATGTTCTACACTTTTTAAAAAGTGTCCTTTGCTGAGATGAACCAATTTGCTTGTAACATTCTTATTCTGCTATGACATCCCATCTGAGTGTACACTGTAGGGTTTGACATATTTTGAGCATACATGTATTTTACATATGGGTATGACTAGGCTTTCCAACAGCTTAAACAACACAGAAATCAGCATTGAATATTTATAACAGCTAAAAAACTAAACCTGAGCACCCACGGACAGGTAATTAACCTTCGACTTCCTTTCTCCTGTCCCACATTTTACAAATTAATATGGATCACTTTCCTAAAGAATATTCCGATGGCAGCTTCCTGTATTTGCTGGAGGCATGTAAGAGTTTTCAGCCCTCTTCCTCCCCCACTATTATCACAGAAAGCTAATTAGCTCCTGGCTCAAGCAGGGAATTTCCACATGCTTCACATATTAGGACAGCTTCTCTGTGACTCTCTGATCCCACATACCAGTCATACAGGGAGCTAGGGCTTTCCAGAGAAGTATACGACTTTAGAACCTCCCTACTCTCAGCTGCTTCCACCCAAAAACAAACCTATGAGCAGTTTTATGGATACTGATGTGAAAGTCAGGATGTTTTTACTCTGTTACAGTGAAAATTATTTTGTCTTGTTTTGATTCCTGCTATCATAGTGTATTGGAAAGGGCTGGGATTTCCCAGGTCAGTGTTCCAGCCGTTCTCTTGAGTTACATCTTGAAAGTAAACAGTAACCTGTAACAGTTAAATCTGGTAAGAAGAAACACTTGTGAACTGCTGTGTCATCAGCTTTAAATATGAGATTTCCTTTATATCCTACAGACTATTTTTATCACTATTCTATCTATTTGAAGGGATAAACTTTCCTCTCTTTGAACAAATCCCTAAAATAGATTTCTCAAAGCAAATTTAATTCATACAAGCATCAATTACAGTTATTCAAGTTACCTGAAGTGTATACTTTTGTATTTCATCCAGAACAAATTCCACTTCTTTTGAGGTTGTTAATGAGGCGAGATTCCCACTTAAATTGTAGCAATACAGTTTGGCATTGTCATAGCTCTCACGACTAGAATTTATGCGGAGGCAGGCATCTCCAACGTGACTCCATCCTTCCCCACACAGATGAGCTAGAGTAAAAAGCATATGATTAAAGCTGATTTGAAAAAACTTTTAAAAAACCTAAAGGAGTTTGAATTTTATCTTCTGGAGATCATAATTCAAAGTATTCTTAAAAAAAAAAAAAAAAAAAAAAAAAAAAACTTTTAACAACTTAGAAAATATTTATAAGGTCTATGCTAAGTTTCAGCGTAGTGATATTTTTTCCCCTGTATTCAGATTTGAGCACAACCAAATATTAGAGATAAGATTATGCACATAATTAAGGGCACTGTAACCAATCACTTTACCTAAATGTTTTGTAAATTTCAAAACTTGAAAACAATTGTCACTGCTTTACCCTATCTTTGCTTTATCATCCTAACTTTGCATTTATATATTTGCCTAAATACAAATGCAATCAGAATGGTAGGAAATTCAGATATCTTAGAAAGTATTTCCTCTTCAACATACTCAGCATTACTCAGATTCAGATAACTATTAAAAGGTGAGTAAGCAATTCAGAGCAACTGTTATAGTTAATCTCTACAAAGACTACCCAAATGCAGTTTTAAACTGCACAGAATAAATTGGTTAAAGTTATTTAATGAATAATCTCTGTGACAAAAACCTGTTTTCATTAACTTCATCTGGACATAAAGATCAAATGGAAAAGGTTCTGATATCTAACTGCATATATGTAGTTACACATATGAATTACAGAATAAATATTATTTCAGAATGTTAACAATCACCTTCTGAGAATATTTTATATTAGCATTTTAATATTCACTTCTTACTACCAACATTAGACAATCAAGAAACTAGATCTTTTAAGCCCTCTCTGCACAGGAAAATTGAAGTATAACTGAAGTATAATTTAAAAGATAAAACCCCAGCTCGCAAAAGTAATAGTGTCAGTGAATATATAGCAGTAAAGGACTCAGTATGGCAATTCAGCCTTGCACTCAGTGATCCCCACAGGCTAAAACTCGTCACTGGCTTGTGCAGAGGTACATGCCATTCTTGCTTTGCTAATATTATTATCTCTCCTAACAAGATTAAAGGTAGCATTGAGATACCAATCAGTGGTGTAATTACATCTTTGTTCACTTGTACAGGCACTGCCAGGCAGGGAGAGCAAGCATAAGTATAACAAATCCAGGTCTACTCATTGAACACACATTCTTTGGCAAAAATGGAGGAGATTTATTCAGCTTTGAAAACAACTAGAAAAAGCAGCATTGCTGCCCCACAGCCCTTACCAGGAAGTGCCTGGCACTCCTGCTGTCGCTGGTCCCACTGGCAGTTCAGGTGTAATGAGCAGCTTTTGCAGCTGGTCAGTTTATTGCAGATCTGTTCATTCCTCACGTGACATTTGGTGTAGTTTTTAACCGACTATAAAAATAAAACACACAAAACAGCATCTCAAGCATACGCCAAATCATCAACAAACCAAAAGTCAAAACTGAAACACACAGCAGGTGGGTCCCTCACAGAAAATCACAGCCACTTAAAAGCTAGATTGAATTTAAGCTATCTGTCTAGATTCTCTTATCAGTTGCAGAAAGTACAAAATTAATCTCTAGAGAACAAATCATCTCACTTGTCCTACACAACTAACTTTGAGTGGGTCAAATAGTGCTTTGAAGATGTCACTTCCCTGTACAGACCCCAGGAAGAGCTTAAATAACTAAACTAAATCTGCATTTCTTAAGATAGTTCAGGGCTACGCTCTCACTAAATTATTTCATCCTATGAAGGTTAAAGCAAGCAAAATAAACAACATATAAAAAATGGTGAAAGATACAGGCATAAAATAATTACAAATCATTGACTGAAGGTGCATGGAAATACTCTGTTTTATCCGGATTAAATGAAACAAAAGTAGGAGCTATAGTCCACTAGTCATAAAACACAAGAAGCTTTTGTCAGAAATTTTAATCGTGTTACTTTACAGATGAAACTGCATACCTGTATGCAATATAACTAGTATAAAATCTACAGAATCTACAGGAAACCATTTTGTCGGTGACATAAAACCAAGAATAACTATTGCTTTGGTACCTTAGTATACAATAAAAGGAGTAAACACTGAAGGTTGTTTTTACATGGGTTTTTTGTTGTATTTGCTTTGGGATTTTTTCCTGAAAATTGAAGTCTTCCTTTCCAAGTTAGGCATTTTGAATACAAGTCTTCTTTTTTCCCTCTGCATAGTACTTTTAATTAGGATATAATATTGATAAGTTATTTAATAAACTACCCAAAATCCTGGCCCAATTCATCAGTTTATGTATAAGACTGTGTCTACTAACTTCATTTCAAGGTAATATTTAAAAATAAGAGTTAAAACAAGATAGCTTTATACTCACAGGATCATAGAATAGTTGAGACTGGAAGGGACCTCTAGAGGTCATCTTGTCCAACCCTAACAACCTTTGTTTCTCTTTAACAACAAAAGATTCATTCATGCATAGTAGCAAAAATGGATCGCACTTAGATAGCTATGTATGGTTTACATTATAATTGTTTTCCCTTCTACTGGATGTATCATACTCCTGAAGTACAATAAAGCACATCTAAAGGTGCAATATGACAATAAGTTACACTGTTGTTGGCACTGGAATGATGATGATGATGATGATAGGGCATCAACCTACTGCAGTCAGGAGGGAAGACAACCAGCCTCTTTTTTTTGTTTGTTTGTTTTTTTTTTTTTAAGTCTTGAAATAATACAATTTTTAAAATGAATTTTCAATCTCACACAGGACCAGTTTCATTCTTGCTGAAGAACACTGCTGTTTAGGGATTTATTTGTTGCCTTTATTGGATCAGATGCCCATCTGTGAGCTTATTATAAAAGGTACTCACTATTTGTTTGGCCTATGAGAAGGCTACTGTGAAGCAAAAAGAACCAGAGAAGCATTTCTAGGAGAAGGCATCTATATCACAGTACGAAACAGAGCCAAAGGCAACCCCATAAAGTAATAGAATGTCTTTAGAACAGAACAGAATGGGTCTAGGCCAATAAATGCATGCAAACAGTAAAGCACAAAACACCTTCGGTACAAATGTACATTTAGTTTCACTCAGTCATGAAGCATATTCACAAAACTGCCTGAGAGATGTTTTAAAGTGAATTTTAGGGCACAAGTAACCACCATCTGCTCATTTACAATACTTCAACTAATACTCACTTTTAGCACTTCACTATGACAGTCAAAATCCTTAAGCATTCAGATTGGTTTTGAAAATTATATACTCTTTAGTGATATTACATACAGATTACAATTTTCCAAATAAACTAACATCTTTGTTCTATTACTTTGTAATCATGAAGTTTGTTGTGTGCTGGTTATTTAATGTTTAAAATAAAACAAACTACTAGAGACTATTCTGTTATAATGTTCTCTGTCGTATTCCCTTATTCCCAGCACTTATTTCCCTTAAATACAATTTAAACATTGCTTGCCTGAAAATCTCATTAGTTCAATGTAGATGTGAATCCAATAGGTAATTCATATTAACCCAATATTAAGGTTATAACTTAAGTTACCAAACCCAATGAAATTCAGAAATACGACAGCCCATCTGTTACTAAAGTTCGGTATTACTGTAGGACATTTATAATCTTTACACACCAAAGTATGAGTAAAACATGTTATACCTAAAGCTTCCCACTTACATCTTATTTACTCTAGATTTCTTCAGTACTGATCTTGATATGGTGTCATATAGACAGACTTATGAACTGCAGTGATTTTCCGCATATCCACTGTAGAATTAAAATACTACAATAGTTTATGTTAGAACTTCAGAAATAGCTACTAAATGTACCTCTCTCCCCCTCCTCGCCTTTTCAGGTTAACAGTATAATCTTGTCTAGTTTGCCTAGTCTAACTGTAAATTATTAATCTAATAGATTTGCTACTATTTCTCTGAAGCTATTCCCAAATCTTATTATGGGGTACTCCTTAGTATAAAATTTTAATTTTTTTTTTTCTCCCAGATAAAATTTATTCTATTCGTAATTCCCCCTACTACTTTATACACTTCCCTCTGACTATTCCTTTAATTCCTCTGCAGGCAGATTGCTATGATTATTATTAGTAGTATTAGTGTAGCATTCAAGGACTCCCAACATGAAAGAGGACATTAACATTCTGAAAGCAGTGTAAGTATCACAAAAAGACAATTATTCTTGTCTTTAAGGCACTGTGTAAAAATATTTAACAACGTACGACTATTGCTCTCTGAAGTATCCTCTAGTATCCTATATCCCTCAGCAAGATGCTCTTCATCATACCCTTCATGGGTTCTACAACATTTAGTTTATGTTGCTACACTCAGATATAAAATACTTCTCACTCACATATCAATTCAGGCTGTATTTAGGTTACTTACATCAACTGGGGCTTTATTGTATTGCATGTGTGGAGACTGATACGGTAAAAGGGTAGGTATCTCAACAAGCTTAAAGTGAAGATTCAGAATAAGAGCTAGAATTTTATAAAGAAAGTGGGTTTTTTCCCATTTTTTTTCCAAGCACTTGTACGGTTTTGAAAATAAAATATTTTCCCCCAATCAATACTTTTCAAGTAAAATTTAGTAATAATATATTACTGCTGCCTTTTGAGCCTTTAAAATACTTTTCTTAAGTAAAATGAGTGTAAGTTATTTTATTTGCAAACTTTTAGTGTGGGCAGTTAACATTTCTATAAACTGAAGGCTTGTAGGCCAACACTGTAGACAACCAGCAGAGCATATTATTAGAGCTGTTTCCCAGTTGGGCAAGACAGAATAGGCATTCACCCTTCAATATTTGCATCAGATACGATAAGGTCAACTAAAACCATAGTATGCACTCACTTATTTGAGTTTTTATGGGAGAAAAACAAACCAGCTTGCTAGTGCTGAAATGAGCCAGACCTCCAGAATTACCTGCATTGCAAGCCTCTGCTTGCAATTACATCAGATATGAGTGTAATGACATATACCTTGACAATCCATGAGTCTGCACAGAAGTGGAATATAATGTCCTGTTAATGTGCTGACCCATATCAGATGGTGAGCATAGGCAGGTATATGTGTATCATCAACACATTAGTACTACTTATGAAGTCCATCTGTCCAAGCACAGTTATTTAGGGAATTTTCCATATTTTACAGCCTTTCCAATGAGCAGAACAGTCACTGCTTTGCAAATATCCATAACCACGGGGCCAATGCCAAACTGATTGCTGACATATCTTTAGCATGCTGGCCAGTTTCCACAATGCAAAAGCAACAGATTCTAAAACATTATTGTTTGTCTCATCTGGATGTTCTATGTTCTAAATAATAAATCAAAATCTTTGTACAGCTACAAAAATGGGGCTTTCTCCTTGTGACATTTCTGAATCTACAGCTTGTTATCCTGTATTATCATCACAGTGCTGTCACAACATTTTCATTTTGTGGGCCTAGTCCAGAAGTAGCAGTCTATGAAAATGGATAATCAGCCTGATCCATTCCGTTTCTCCACATGGTGTCGTTCACTTGATGCTGTTTCGGTGGGTTTATGTCAATAGCTGCAAAATTCTGTCTCCATCACCTCCCAGCCAATACACTAATTTTGCAATAGCCACCTTCAAATTATGATAGTAACTCTTCAGAAATAATTTTGATGAATTTTCACTATCCTATTCTTTAGTAGCTCTACTAACAGCCTTTGCTATCCACTTCAAACCCTGAATAAAAGACAGGAAATGATACAGAGAAGACTGATGCATCAGTTGCTAATTATGCTGACAATCTTGGTCATGAAAGGTTGTCAAAGAAGGATACTGAAGTGAAAAGCTTGTGCTAAAATACCCAGTGCTGCCCATTTATTAGGGATTAAGATGATCTGCTCATTAGCAACTGTCCCTTGCTTAAGATTTGAAAACCATTTCCATTTTAGGAAGTTGGCACCTAACATAGTACACTGTGTTAGGAAAGGAAGAGCCCTTGAAGATCACAAAGGAAACTAACTATTATTGCCTGGAATCTAAAAATCACTCTTACAGACTTATAACATGGCTGCTGATGAATCTGTGGCTGCATTGCTTTTATTACTAGTGACTAGCTATGAATGTCAGTGATTAGAGCTGGTTCTGCTCACTTTGAATGGGAAAGATTTGAGTCAGAGAACTAACCCAACTCACACCTTAATTTGTCTGTCTGGAGAACAAGATTGATTTGCATCAGGTTCAAACCAGAGAGCAAGCTACTTTTACTAATGGAAATGTGCAAAGAAAGGATTTTGAACTCAAGTACAGTCAGGTGTCTGGAGCTAGCTGAAAAACAGAAGGAGGCAAAATTTATAAAGCTAAAATAGTATTATAAGTTTGTCAAAAATGAAATGAACAAGCAAAAGATGCAGCAGCTGGTGGACAACAATATAAAATACAAAACATAGCACTATGCAATATTAAAAATGAAAAATATAAACTTGTATGAATTTACACGTTCTTATTGCTTATCTATACAGAGATCAGAACAATCTTACCAAATCATCACAAGCCAGTTAATCTCATGGTGACAGAGGCTCATATTCCTTTAATGAAATGACAAACAACTCCATGACTTAAAGAAAAACATTTCTGTAATGATCAGTGATCAAAATACCAAGACTAACCAGACTGACCTGGTCCTGTTTGAAAGGGGGAAAAAAAGCAAACAGCCACCCTTCATGGGATTCCACAGTTCCTGTCTGTATACTGTACACCACATATGCACAAAATCCAAGTTGATAACGACTCTGGAGCATTCCAAATGTTATTAATTAGGAGACAATAGTATTTGTCCTGAGAGATATACAGTGGACTAACACAATCCTAAAGAATACTTTTTTTTTTCCCCCCTGGAATAGATATCTTTGTTGCAGACAGCAACATTTTTACTGCAAAAGTCAGGCAAACGTGTTTATGTTTGTGTTCAAAACAAACTAATATTAGTCTATTACACTCCTTTTATGTGCTTCAACAGGCCTCTGTTTTAGCTAGAAAAGAAACTGTATTAATAACACAATCATAAATTTGCAAAGACTTACCATACTACAGTTACTATTTGCAGAAATGCACTTCTTGTCATCACACCATTGGCACCCATTTGTATTGGCAGTACAGCTCGCACAGTCTGCGTATCGGTAACATCTGTCATCTGCAGCAGCTGTAATACACGTGAAAGTCAAAAGGAAACATCACACAGAAGGAGAATATCGCCCCTCGCTTGGAGTATTTTCTGTTACATACTTCATTTGAACTCTAGCTATTCATAACGGCTTAAGTTACTGTAGGAAATTAATTCTATTCAGTTAATAAGATTTACTCCTGTAAAAATTCCTTTTGTAACAACTATATTTGAAGGTTCAGAAGCCTCATATCAACTAAAGGAACATTCACTGTTTTGCAGCATACAAACTTTCTTAGCACAGTGCATAAATTAAGAGAATCAAAGTTTCTTAAACTATTCATTCTTCAATCCTCGAACACAGAAGAAAGATTTTCTTCAGATGCAGGTTCCTGATTAAAATATTAGATTGCTATGCAAGAAGACAATGGTAAAAGTAGCAAATAAAAAAAAACTAATACAAATATTAGCAACACATGGACATTTCAAATCTTTATAAATTAATTTATAAACCTAATAACAATTGGTAAATTATAGTTCTGCCCTTTCTCTACAAAAATATTTAAGAAAGAGCTCACATTAAATCCTGAATACAAGCCTTAAGGACTTGCACCAAAATTTATGTTACTTAAAACAGTTTGGGACACAAATTCTTACTTTTGTTTAAAGAAGGCAAGAATTTGAAAAATCACCATGACCCAAAACAGAATTCTTGCCATCTCCCACACCGATTACTGTGTTTAACTCCTGTGCATTTTGGGTTCTTTAGTCTCGGGATCATGCAAGTTTGAGAGATTCTCTTGCCAGGGAAGTCTTGCTATCCAAGAATTGATCTTTTGAAAAACTACTAAAATTTCTGTTTATCCTTTAATATTGAGTATCAGCAGTTTCTCAGATTATACTCTCAAAAAGGTAACAATTGAGCCAAGTGATACAAAAGACTATATGAAAAATTTGCTTTTGTCAGAATATTACCACCTGAAACCAGAAGGATTTGACAGCAGTGAAACAGTGCTGTGCACACAACTTCTTCAGAACTGGTACTCTACTCACTTCACCTCTTGCAAAGTTAGTTGCAGCTTGTTCCCACTGCAGCAGCTGTACTTTAGAAACTGCTCTAACTTTTTTCTTTTCCTTCAGCCTGTCTGTGCTTTGGTTTTGGGGGGGTTTTTAACCACCTGTTGATATGATCAGCTTTTTATAAGATTCACTTTGACATGTATTACTTTTGAATTTAGTGTCTCAACATTTTTTCTTTTTATAAAAAGCTGAAATTTTCTAGACTTTAGATCTCTAAATGTTATGAAGCTGTACACAAGCATTTCTTCAGAAAGCTTTACCTGGATAACCTTTTTGTTACATAATGCACCTTTTTTCTGAGTTTGCAACTTTGTATTCAGTTCAGAAACAAATAAAAGTTAATAGGAAAATAAACTGTCTTGTAGCATTGATTAATAGCAGAGCTAATAATTTTTCAACAAACATTAAAAGCAGACTGTCAGTTAAACTGTATGGTAGTTTGTACATGTAGTATACAGCCAAAGTTTGTTTAGCAATTTTATACTGTGCTGAAAGGAAAGATACACAGAAAAAATAGCAGGTGTATGTAGCAGTGATGCATATTCTGTTCATGTGAGGTATGAAAACAACACTTTCAGGAGCTATTTTTTTGTGACAAGCCCAAATACTCAGGGATTGGGTGCAACAGTTGTTCACAACGCTAAATTGCTGTTTCAAACAATATAGTTATCACAGTGCTGCACAGAAATTCAAATGACAAACTTGAACCCATTTTGACATATTGCAGCAAAAGGGTTGTTTGTCTCAAGTTTGTTTCCAGCTGTGACTGTACTATATTCTTCTATACAAATAGTTCTGTTTGATAGGTAATCTACTTGAAGCAGTGATTTCCCTCTCTCTTACTGGTACTAAGAGCCATGAGAGTGCCATATGCCTGTAATGCCAGGCATCAATTGCAGCACCCATTTGTGCTCTGATTGCTATTACACTTTCTTGGAATCAGAAAAGATATTAAGGCTTTTGTACATATATAGATAGATGTGTGTGTGTGTGTGTGTGTATATATACCAAAAGCGCAGAAGGTGGAGAAAGAGGAAAATTAATTCAGTTACAGTATTTCAAAGCTCACCCTTTAATAAATGTTTCAAACACACTGAGCCAAATCCAAAGTAATTTTATACTTTAGCTCCACAATGAAGTAAATTCTTCTCTTTGAATCCTCTTATGCTTTGTATCCCCTAGCATCTTAAACTTGTGCTCTTTTGCACCTACTTCCCTATATTTAAAAATCAAGAAAACCTCCAAAATTCAATGATTTAAAAAAATTAATCCATAAATCTCTTGCATTGGGTATTCTCAGAGAGGAACAGTCTTAACAGTCCAATCACTAGTGCCATCTAGTTGGTCTTTTAGGGGGCATTTTAGTGCCACGTCCCCCCGTCTCCTACATTGCATTGCAAAGTTGACACTGTAAGACTAGAATTCAACTTACCTGTTTTCTTAGGACATTTTGCTCTAAGGATGTTATTAGCATGTCCAGATTCCCAGGATTCACAATGTTTCTTGTTCCATAGACACCTTATCCCTGGACGAGCATTTTTACACAGCTCTTCATCTCTGAACGCTTCACAGTTTGGAGGCTTGTACACAAGGATGTCATTCAAAAGAACACTCGAAAATCCCCCAAATATATACATGGACCTATTAGGAAAAAGCAAGTAAATATCACTGTTATTGTAGCTATAGATAAATTTTCTTGATTTCTTTAGCTGTCTTGATAGACAATAACAAAAATAACACATAATATTATAAAATATATTTTTCACCTCTCTCAAATAAAGACTCTGTCAGTGGTTCCATTACAAAGATTGATAAGTTTTCCCATTTATTTTTTCATGGAAGTTTAAAGTAACAGAAAAATTGCTCAAAGTGCATTGTGCCATATGTATTAGTGAGTGACTTATACCAAATGTCTGGAAAGAAGAAAACCTATGGTGGAAATTACTAATTTTTAGAGCTAATGGGAACAAAGTGTGAAATAATTGGCTGCAGGAAATGAGAACATTTTTCTTCAAAATTTTAAAGACAGTCAGTAATAAATGGTAGATTGACATTCCTTTTTGGTAACATTTCCGGTGCAATAGTTGCTGACATCAGAAGCAGAAGACTAGACTTGAAACCTTACTCTTCTCATTTAAAATTAAGAACAGTCTCAGGTAAAAGATAAAGAGAAAGAACCTATATAACTGTTGTATCATATACTCCTAGAACAGAATTTATCATACAGTTACCAATAGCAGAAGTCTTTGGAGAGTATCTCATATTACACTTGTTTTGTACATAAAACCTGCTAAAAATACCATTAAGTTGAGAGGAGGGGAAAAAAAAGAAAAAAAGGCATTTTCACCTTGACTCTAATTCATTGAAAGCGACAGTTCTCAAAGTATCAGAAATAGCTTAGATGTCTTAAAACAACACAAATCACCAGTTGCTAAAGCCATTAATTCCAATCAATTTTCTCTTAATGAAGTAACCTGTTCATTGATTAATTTCAAGTGCTCTGTGTACAGAGTTACAACTTACTGCCGTTTCTGTTAAAATCTGTCAAACTCTTATTTTAGTATTACTTATCACCTACATTATTTCTGATCTATACAATACCTATATGTAGAGGATCTGTAAGTTGCCCACATATACTTAAATACTGAGTTTATTAGCATCATGAATAATGTAGAAGAGGAATGATCAGTAGTACAATGATCTATAGTACTGCAGCTTTCAGATATTAGGCCATTTAGCAACCAGAAATCATAGAATCATAGAATGGTTTGGGTTGGAAGGGAACTTAAAGATCATCCAGTTCCAACCCCCCTGCCATCAGCAGGGACACCTTCCACTAGACCACGTTGCTCAAAGCCTCATCCAGCCTGGCCTTAAACACTTCCAGGGAGGGGGCATCCACAACTTCCTTGGGCAACCTGTTCCAGTGTCTGACCACCCTCACAGTGAAAAACTTCTTCCTAATATCTAATCTAAACCTACCCTCTTTCAGCTTAAACCCATTTCCCCTTGTTCTGTCATTAACTGCCCTTATGAAAAGTCCTTCCCCAGCTTTCCTGTAGGAACCCTTCAGGTATTGGAAGTAAAACCAACACAAGCAAAAAGTAGAAATTTCTTTAAACCTGACTAATTTTTTCTACAATTTTTCCACTAAAAATGAGATGTTTGTCCTACAGTTCTATCTTTGTGGCCTGGGGTGAGGGAAGCAGAGTTCAGACACCAAATCCAGCAAACTCCAGATCCACTCCATCTCCTTTTTCTAGATGATGAAGCTTTACTAAGCTCCTCTACTCAACTGATGACATGAAAGTATGCTACATTTTATAGAGGATAAAAAATATACTTAATATAGTCTAGGTGCTGGCAGGCTTTTTTTTTCCTGCAATTGGTTAATGATGATCACTGTATCAGTATCTTCAAAATCTTGCTTTTTCTAAGCAAATTTTAGTTACATGATTTTGATTTTTATGACTGTAGAAGAACAAGGAATTACAGCATGCTGCAAAGAGAAAAAGATTTCTCCCATTACATCTAAGTGAGGATCATAGTTGGTGCTGAATTTCAAACTCAGTGTAGTTCACAATACTGAGGAAACACCTCAGCACACTATAAGTTTCATATAAAACATCATTGAACAGATTCCACGGCATTGATAATTAGCTGTACTGATTACCTAAGACAAGTCCCTGACGAGCATTACTTTTCATGTTGATAAGTTACACCAAGTGCATATCATTGAATCATACTTCACATAGGTATGATTTCTGCTACAGTTTTTATCATTCAGAAAAACAGTCAGGAAAATTTAAAATATGCTTCATTTACCCATTACTGACAACAGCAGTGTGACCAAATCTGTTTACATCTCGATGCAGATTAGGTTTTGGTAAAATCTTCCATTCATCACAAGCTGAAAGACAAAACAAAAGCATATGAAAACAAATACAAAATAATTCCAAAAGTTTTCAGCAAAATATATGCAAAATGTACTTTATCAGACACTCTTTTTTATTTTAAGTATCAACTAACTTTATTGCCTCTTTACTCTGCTTTCCCAGAGGGATCAATGCAGGTAACCCCTGCTGTCACCACTGTAAAAACAGAGCATCTGTACCTCATGACCTTCAAATGTTCTTAACATGCTTTCATCACTTTCTGGTCTCATGAACAATGAAACAGAATTTGGCTGACTTATTTAAAATCATTCTTAATATTAGTTTCTATGGTTTTTCTAAATTGTTCTGCAAAATCAGCAGGATTTGACAGACTTTTTTCTGGTGTCATCAGGTAAAAGCTAAGCTGCTTTCTTCTGCTCTTAATAATCTGCTTTATTCTGCTGCGTAAATATGTTGTTTATTTGGATTTCACAGGGTCCTTCTATAGTCTTTATTTGCAGCAACATGTATGTATGAACATATATCACAGATCAGTGACATACACACTGCCAGTCTTTAAACACACTATTAATGTCATTTTGTAATTTTTAGTCCTTTTCATTTCTTTTTAAGTAGGCTTTGGATTTTTACATAGATACCCCTTTTAAATGCATCACTGATGGATTTTCTAAAGGAAAGATTAATACGCATAAAGATTCTTCTACATTTCTAGTAATTGCAGGATTTGAGTGCACTGTAGTCACTAGTTCTGAGAAGCTAAACTTGCATTGCTCAAGAATAAATCAACAGCTACTTCTTTTAGATGCATTTGTTAAGTAGGTGCTCCAAGAACCTGTCAGCAACACTTATCTATCATGGCGTTTATCAAGGCTAGAGGACACTCATAGAAATGTCCCTTTATTGCACAGTTCTCTGCCTTCACAGCCCATTTCAACATACACAACAACAACCACCATCATGATTGTCATCAAGTGATAAGTAATATTGCCCTAACATTACACACCCTCAAATTAGCCAAACGATTTCAATTCATCTCTATTTCACTGAACATCTGCAACAGTAAACTTATTTCTTTTTATAAGTGCTTTAAGATAAACTACCACTCCTACAGCTGTGAAGCCCATCTCATTATCATCTTAGTTTTGGTATCTTTATTTAAGTATTCTACTAATTACTTTCCTTTCACCAAGTATTTGGGATGAATGCTGAATCAGTATCTTCACTTCAAGTTAACTATTCAAACATATTTCTTTTAGTACTGCGACAGGAGAATTTACAAATGTGGTTTTGGTGTGGTTTCATTTTTCTGTCCTGACTGGGATTTTAGTTATTTAAAACCTTTCTTCATTATTTCCTACTTGAACTTCACTGACTTCAAATATTCAAATCCCACAGTAACAGAAATATGGAGTACCTAGAGACTGAAATTTCAAGGAAATCCCTTTAAAAGGCAGCAAATAAAGTACTTTTCTACAGAGCAGGCAAGCATTTCTGAAATTTTTCATCATAATAGGTTTTGGAGACAAGTAGCGTAAACTTTCAGGAAAATTTTTATATCAGAGACAGAGTTACAGTTTTCTCATTTAAAAAAAAAATCTGCTCTACACACAAAGATAAGGATTAAATACAAAGCTGAAAAGGAGTTAAAAGGCGAAAGATCTCTCCAATTTACTCCAAATAGAAGTGTGGCTTTATTTTTATATATACATGAATGCAACATACACACATAGATATATATAGATATATATATATTTTTAGGTCTTTGATAGTTATATCGTTCTTTCAGACATTCTCAGTGAAAACTTACTTGCATTTTGCCTTAATGTTTTTTGAAGTCAGAATAACAAGATGACACTTTTTCTTTTAAACCGGTCACAAAGCTATCAATTTGGACACAAACACACAACAAAAATTACGTATTTGCTCAGCGTAATCTCCATAACATACAAAAGTAAGTAGACCACAGGCCTGCAGAAGCTGTACAGCCAGACTTAGCACCACAAAGAAGCAGAAGTGTCTTATACAGACCAACAACCAGAAAAGGTCACCAGCATGCAGCAAGACTGCGGGGAGTACATCTGAAACCTGACTGTTCCCAGGGTCTTAATGCAATTACTATGCTGGTTGATTTTTATCTAATATTGCCAAATTCATTTACCTGTAAGATTCCAATAACAGCCACATATAAACAAGGTATCCTTACTTAATGTTGAAATTTGGAATAATTTATACAAGTTATAGATATGATTAAAAAAATAAAGGATTATCACCATCAGATTAAATATTTCAAGGAAGTCTGCTTAAGGATAAAAAATAAACTAAAAAGAAATCCAAACACCCCTCTTCCCCTCCTCCTCAGCTTAAAATAACAACAATAGATATTAGGAAATCCAGGAGGGACAAATTGTCCTCTAGGTTGGTGCCACAGAGAGCCTAGGTCACCCTAACTGCTGGCTGTGCTGGTCCTGTTCTTATTCCCACTGTCAAAACAGTTCATCTCTGCTAGTGCTGCTGTTCTGGCACTTCTAATGAAGAAAATTATTCACAGCAGCACTTCGTCCAGTTTGCTTCCTGTTAGCATACCAGGCTGAAACAGCTCGGTGCAAGATCACACAAGGGTGGAATCGGCACATGAGAGGGGGTAGGACAGGATGGTTACAGGCAGAACTGTAGTAAAACGCCGCTAGATTGACGTAGGTTTCCACAGAATCACAGCCTGAGCCCACAAATAGAGTCAGAGACTGTGGCTGTGATAGATAAATCAATTACATCTTTTTATAAATTGGAAACAGAAACTAAAAGTACATTATTACCAGAGTAACACAGATGGTTCAAACAGCAATAATTTCAGCATCAGATAGTAGACCTGGAATGAATTTAGTAGTTTGAAGAAGAAGTATAGTAAGTTTAATTCACTGTTTTATAAGGACCAATGAATGTCCAAAACTTGCCTCTCTCTCAACTTCTACCTTCTGTCACTATCATTGTTAACAATATATTATCATAAAATTATGGTATTAATAATACACTTCATCTTTCACAATTGTTGTTCTTTTATTTTCTCTACTTAAATAGGATGGTGAAAGTTCACACACGCCATAGAAATTTTGTTCCTGAAACAGTTTAAGCAGAGGAGATCACAGTACTAGGGCACCAATTAATACTTATGATCACAAGTTTCAGAGGAAGGTAGGAGTAGTATTAAATATAAAAGTTGTGTACTCTCCATATCCCAGCATAACACTGGCACTTAATGCCTCCATGGTGTTTGAATTATGTAAGAAATTCAGACTCAGAGCAATATTAATTATCAGAAGTCATCGATCATGAATTCAATTTTTATGTCAAGAAAATATTTCCATTTTAAAAGCTAAAAAAAAGTAAATATTTTAACACTACAACTGACCAGTAAAATCTTGCTGTTATATTTTAAAATCAAGTTCTTGCTCCTGTAAGTCATTGCACATTAACAGAAAAAGCAAATTTAAACTCATATGCCTTTGATGGTAAAGGAAACAATTTTTAAAAACCTACGCTTTCATCTGATCTTAGAAAGTGTTGCACATTGTGGTTTTTTTATTATTTTTACAAACATTCATACAAATATATAGTGTTTCCTGTACTTTGAAATTTATTTAAGAAAAAGTGGGATTTAATGCTGAAGGAAAACCATACCACCATAATAAAGTCCAGTTTTGAGATAAGAAACCCTTGAGGGCTGGAGATATAATAATTCCTTTCTTGCTGATGGTATTTGTCAAACTGGCAGGTCTTTTCAATAAAGTACAAGAAAAAAAAGGGGGAGAAAAGCACATTACAAATAGTCTTCCCTCTTATCTCCTCCTGGCATTCTCAATGACTACTGAACAGAGCATTGTGCAAAAATAATACTTTTGCTTAGCTTTAAATTCCTGATCTGAGTTTCTCTGTGAAGATTGGTTAGTACAAAACACAGATAGTTAAACAACTGATTTTTGGTCTTTTTTGGTAAAGAATCAAACAGAATTCATTCCTGCCATCATCTCCAAACTTCTTTTGAATATTTCAAAGTACTCAAATTTCCAGACTTACTGTAGAGTTCCAAGAAGAATGTGACAAATAGCAAACGTGGTATGTTTCACCATTGTTTATCACTATTACATCCTTCTGTGCATTGCATTTGTTGTATTAAGGCTAATAAGGATGGTGAGCTTTATGGAGTAGAAAATAATATACTTTCCTCTGTCAAATATCATGCACTCTTAAGGTATTATACAGATAGTCAGTGGAAGATACAGTATTGGTTGTATTTACCATTGCCTCTGTATGTATCCCGGTATAATATATTGCACATGGAAATCTATACTGCTTTTAACAGAACCAGTAACCAAGCAGATGAAGGAGTGATACTATTCATTCCAAACTGATCCACAGAAATTTTAGTCACTGAAAAGTACAAGGAGGAATATAGGGGCTGTTCTTCCTATTATTAAGTCTTCAACTTCAAGAACAAGTTCTATCGCATTCTAACCTCATAAGCAAAAGATTCACATGCCTCCCTAGCGTAGATAGAACAGTTAGCAGATGATACAGAAATGACTCTGGAGTGAATTCACCAGCCATATAACTTACGTGATGAAACACACCACAGAAACGTACCAGATTTGAGGTGATCCAGCTGATGCTGGCAGAGAAAAACCTCAAATTAACTTTGCACGGGATAGTGCTCTTCAGTGTCCACACTCCAACTGGAAAGGCCTCAACACTCTATACTTTGTCCAGTCACCTATATCCTTCTCATCTACTTGCTACTGGCAATATTGTATTACTGGTATCAGAGAAGATGATCAAGGCATTTTACAGAGAAGTTCTCAATGTTGCAATAGTAAGGACAATTTCACAGAGCTTGAACTGGGATAGGAATGGAGGCTGCCTGCGAGGGACATAAAGACACAGTGACAAAGTCCCTGAGAAGTCACTGTGGCACTATTAAGGTTCCATTGCTCAGATCACTAAAAGTACAACCAGTTACACTGATACAAAGCTACTATAATAGCATATACAGTAGAGTGAGAGAAATATGCTATATCATTATAACATAGTCACGTATTACTAGAATGTATCTATGATTTTATAGAGAAAAAAAAAGACCACATTTCTAATCAACATAGTCACATGAGTAAAATACTCCAATACAGATTTGCTTTAAAATATTTACCTATAATCAGACTTATGAAAATGGGACAGAAGGCAAAACAGGAGAAATATAGCATCCTAGCTGTATCCCTTAGTCCCACAAGTCTATTTGAGTGGTTTTTGCTTTTCAGACATACAGTTGAACATATCATCAAAAACCTGTTTAGGAGTGGAGGGCAGTACAAAGTTTAAAGTTTGCCATTCACATCTGGTTTTGAACAATGTATTACTTAAACATTAGGGCAGAACTGAATCAGACACAAGTTAACATGGCTTTGTTAAATTCCTGTCTGAATTAAGTTAATAAAGCAATTTCAACAATTATACAAGTTGAGCATCCAACTACCTCCATTTCAAATTTTATTTATGAAAATCTAAGAGAACGACACGTCTCCAAGCTGTTTTAAAGGTGATTTCTCTCCCCTTTCTTCATCTGATTTATTAAATGTATTAGGGACATCTTAATTATTTTCAACAACTAAAGAACAGTTTGTAAATGACCCTGAAAATATCAATAACTTATTCCCAATCTACAAAATATAAAAGAACATCAAGGAACTGAAATATCCCCTTTGCAGAAAACACTATAGAAACTCAGATGAAAAACTGTAAGCATTGAACAGAAAAGAAGCTTATTTACACCCCATCTTCATTTTCCTCCCCCAACCTGTAGCGCCCAATACTGCACTGAACAGAAGCACCATGTCCAGTCGGAACTTGCAGGTGGAACTTTCTAAGTGATACTTTCACTGTTTCCTTTAAAGAATGGAAAGGGTTCATACTTACAAAATATGATAAAATAAAAAGACTTATTTTATATAGTTTAATAGTAGTTAAGAGTAATGATCCAAGATGTAGGAGAAACAGGGTCATTTCCTACCCAATGGGAATTAAACCTACAGCCTTCATCTCAGAAAAGTGCCTGAACTGTTCAAGCTAGGCAACTTTTCACTACTCCAAGTTAATGCGGGTTCACTGAACAGAAAAAAAAAAAAAAAAAATAGGAAGCAAAGGTTTTTAGAACAGTCTCTAAAAAGGGGTGACCAGTGTTCCATACTTTACTTCCAGGATCACATTTGTATTTCTGCACTGGCAGGCAGGCTGAGTGACAATCTCTTACCACATTTGGAGCTATGCTATAAGAAAAGTTACAAGAAACTACATACTTTATGTTTACATTATCAAATCATTTCTCGATTTTAAAGTATTTAAATAGATGTGAAATGCCAATCTATTGATTCTGTTCAATCACACTCTCTGTAACACCCGCAGTGCAGCCTTACGTACTACGCAGAATCAAATGTCAGATTATGCTTGTATGTTCTCTACATATTATCAATAACAACACAGTTTTACTCTGGTAAAAGAAGAAATGTTGGTTCACAAAGTATGGACACTCATTATGCATCTGTCTGGTTCTCTTTTTTATTACTCTGGACAACTAAACACCACAAACAACTAAAGCACTATGAAAGTTAGGTACAAACAAAAAAATTATTTTCCAATTCATTCGACACTGCATAAATATTTTTCTTTATTCAAGTAATAAAAATCTCCTTACTCTCAAGAAAACATAAAAGTAAACATGTCTGAAACAGCATGAATTGAGTTTAAACTATATATCCAACATCTACAGCAGGGTCTATATACATAACAGCAACTCCCCAAGCAATATTAAAAAAAACTAACCCAACCAATAGCCTTGAGCTTTACTATTAAATGGAGCAATTACTGCATTCTATTATTATGGTTTTGCTCTTCCAGTAGTACAGTGATACAGAGGTAATTGCTACCACAGACTGCACCAGAACTGCGCTTATGACTCAAGTGCTCAGGAACACATAAAACTTAATCTATCTCAGCCGCTGCTTTACATTTTCTTTGTGATAACACATTGTTAATCCATTTGTAACTCTAGAATGAGGGAGAATTGTAAAAATGGATGGGTTTGCACTGAAAAAACAAACAAACAAACAAACCCAATCTTTACAGACATTTAAACTTACTCATTTTGTTGATGACAAAGACTAGAGTTGAAACAACTTATTTTACAACAAAACATTTTATGAATAAACAGTTCATTTTATTACAAAATACCAGCAACATGTTTGGTTAAAGCAAAACTAAAGTTAATCTCATGAGATAATCTTGAAATTTTTTTTCCAAATAGGGAAAGGTTTTTAAGCTTTGTTTGAATACCCTAGAAGAAACTTAGTATTTCACATGCAATATTGTGAAATATTAAGCAATTGCATTTGCATGTTATTTAATCCATAATAATAAATTGAAATCCAGACAGTAACAAGACTTACAAAATAAACATTGCAGAGTATATCATTATCTTAAATGTATGGGTTATTGTTCCTCTCCCATAGATACAGACAATGCTGAAACACAACTACCACTAGGAGAGAGCGTGCAAACAATTGCCATGTTCCAATTATTTCAGATTTTGGCTTTTACAGAGGTTCCCTGTCAGTCATTCTGTATACATTTCTATGCTTAGGCATATGGAAATATGCTTACTAAAATTAACATTTGGCCAGGAAGTAAAATCAATATCCTTACTCTTATAAAAACATTTTTTTTCCTTTTTTTTAATACTGCTCTCAGTAGTCAGAATCTCTGTTTTACATTCTGACTCTGTATGTCCAATTAATCTATTTTTATGTCCAATTTTTGCATCTGAATACTTATAAAATATAATCTAAATAACTTTCCTAAACTCTGATTGGAACAGAAATGCAAGAGTTTTAAGCAAGGGGATGCTCCTATATCATGGTTTTATAACTTAAAAAAAAAAAAAAAAAAGAAAAAAAGAAAAAAAGTCTTAGTAATCCCAAACTAATACTTAAAAAAATCTCTCCTAAAGTTTCAGAGTACAGCTTTGATTTTTTTTATCTGTAATAGCTGGGATGAAAACAAGTTCTTCAACATGCACATGTGCATTTGTGTCTATACATGTATATAAATATGTACTTAATACATATATGTATATAAATGCAGTGTAGTGGGGTTTTTATTATTTTAGTGGTTTTTCATCAGGTTCCCCAGGCAGAAAATTGAGCTTTACTTCAAAATATTAAAACCCACAAGGACACAGCTTTCCATCTGCACGTTTACAGAGAGAAAAGCTTTCCAGTAATGCTAATGTCATACAAATTATAAACCAGATTTACACAATTGATTCATTGGCACTGTAACATTAATTACAGGGCAGCATAAGTAAGAAAGACACATGATGTGTTTCTGAAACTTTCATACCAACTACAAAGATTGAGCATAAAATGAAGAAACAGAGCTGTAATGCTGCACCCCTCTTTTCCCCAAGCCTACAGGAGAGAAAAGAGAAAAGTAGGATTCTTGCTCCAAATCTGGTTACCAGATATGGTATTGCCCCAAAAAGCTGTTGGTATAGGCTGGGAGATGGAGTGTGACTGAATATTCACTGTGTAACTTCTGGTATTTTTCAGGACAATACCACAGAGTTCTACATTCTCTAGGAGGGCTTTCCATGATTATTTCAACACCAGGAGACCAGTAGTAGGAAGAATCCATAACAGTTTTTAGGTCATTCCAATTACGCTGGAGTCCATTTGATAGCTGATCAAAGTATGCTACTTTTGCTCAAATTCATGTAAATGTATATAAAAGCAGGTCCTCAAATTTTCCTACCTTGCATCGAATAATCCTTAGTCATGCTGAGATAATGAGATGTCTTCATGAAGTTTCATTTTGTTTATAAATGTTTAAAAACTTAAGAAGTACTTTGCAAGAAATGTTAATTATTTCATTACTCATCTCTTCACAGAATTCAGCACAGTTATTGAGAAGTATACTCATTAGACTGACTTCTGCACAACAATTATACTTTGTCTGGAGCAGAAGTTAGACTAGAAGTTTGCACGGTACACAGATCACCATGATTTCTCTCTGAAATGTATTCTATTCCTTACACAATGTACATAATCAAATTAATCAAGTATTCAGAAAAAAACTTGCAAGCACACAGGCCTGGGTGAACCATTCTGCTGCTATGCAGGCAGAAAAAAAACAGTAACTGACTCGTATGATTTTGTTTCTGAATAATAAAAAGTAGACTGAAGTAATGTCAAACTTTGTTCCAAGAAGAAAAAATAAGCAAAACATCAATACTGACGCATGTCATACGTCCTCCCCTGTTCTATGACAAGTTTATTTAAACTAATCTCTGTAGGATCCAAGCACTTTGTGGAATTTAAAGTAGATAAATTTTAATTTATCTACTTTCTTTCTGCCATGTCCCAGTCTCTCAAAGGTAAGTAATTTTTATATATTACAAAGTAGTGCTAAGGAATTGGGAAAACTCAGGGTACAGATCCTAATATAGTTTCCCAATCACACAACAAAGGCTGAAGAACAAGATAATATCTTATTTTGAAAGATATATCCCTACTAATTAAGTATGCAGCCAGATTTTCAGATATGCACATCTCAGTTTGTATTAACTGTCATTATTATCTAGGATTACTATAAACAAAATGTAATTTGCATATGTAACTCCCAGTTTTTAAAAGAGCTGTTACAGAGCATAAGTTTTCACAAGCAGTGCATATATATATTTTTCCTGTATTTGCCCATTCAAATTCCTTTTCTAAATGAGAAAAATACTGTAAGTATCTTTTCACAACACTATACTGGAAGAATTGAATAAATATCTGTGGTAGGTTTGAATCACAGAAGGACCATGCGGTCCTGCACTCACAAACCCATCCAGTGAGACGGGATGGGAGTCACAACAAAGAGGACACGGGATTAGGAATGAAGGACAGGGAGGGCTCACTCACCAGTTATGGTCACGGGCAAAACAGATTCAACTTGGGGAAGAAAAATCAATTTAATTCGTTGCCATTCATCTGTGTAGTGCAGTGAGACAAAACACCCACATCTTACAACACCTTCCCCACCCCTCCCTTCTTCCTGGCTCAAATCACTGTGCTCCCAATGTCTCTACCTTACCCCTCCAGCAGCACCAGGAACAGGGAATGGGTGTTGCAGTCACTTCACCACTGCCACTCTTCCCAGCATCAAAGTCCAGGAACAAGATGTTCCAAAGCGAGCTTCCCATGGAGTCACAGACCTCTTCAGGCTCAGCTCCCAGCTGTGGCATGAGGACATCCACGGGCTACAGACGAGCCTCCAGTACAGCATACCTCTTCACCCCCAGGCTCCGGGGGTCCATGCCTGCTCTAGCACTGAGCGTCTCTCAGGGTCTCAATTCAGTCACACTTGCCCTTGGGCTCTGCTTTTTTCCTCCAGTGTGGAGTCCACAGCCTACACGTGTGTATCTGCTCCACCATTGAACTTCCATGGGCTGCATGGACCTCCTTTGCCTTCTCCTACTCCATGCAGTTGAACCGAGTGTCTGAGGTTCTCTGTTCTCCCCTCCTCCTTCCTCCTGTCAATGAAGCTTTCTCTCTGTTTTGGCCAATGGTCATCTTTTGTTCAGGTCAATGGCGTCTCCTCCAGGTTCTCTCCACCTTTCTCTTTTCAAGACAGACCTTCCCCTCACAAATATGGATTCACAGAGGCGTTTCTCCAGTGCTCATTGGCTCAGTCTGGGCTGGGGGGAGGTTCGCCTTGTAGCTAAGGGAGCTTTCGTGAAGCTTCTCACAAGATGGCCCCCTCCCCCACTACCAAAAACGTCCCCACACACACACAAACCAACACAATATCCTAGTTTAAACACTGACATTACATCCATAAGAGGGAGGATATCACCAGTTGAGGCCGTTCAGCTTCTTTTTATGTATTGAACAGGCAACTGTGGCACTCTAGTGAACAGCAGATAAAGAAAAGCCATAACCAACATCAGTTAGAAAAGTGGAGGTCAGTCAGAGAATCCAAGATTGAGCCCAGTGGCAACCCCTTCCCTATTGCCAAAATTCCTCCTTCAGCATAATGTAAGCAATAACTGCACAGTCAGAAAATACCTCACCTCTATGAGGATAACAATTTCTGGATCATTAATAAGCTGCCACAGCAACTTGGTGGTAAGTCTGGTAGTAAAACATCAGAGCAGGACAAAAGCATACCAGAGGCCAGGTTTCTAAAGCTCATTTTATGCAGCAGATTTCCCTGCATATATAAGTATGCATGTAAGTATGCAGTAAACATCATATAAGTATGTTTACTGCTATTTAAATAAATACACCAAACTATATTAAATTATTATAATAAGGGCATCATAATAATTTATATAACATCTCCAGATCTCCAAGTCTGCAGCTTTAACAAATATAGTCAGATGCAGTAAGCATTTAAAATGACTGAATTGAGCCCCTGGTTCTTGACACTTAACATTTAACTGTCTAGAACTTATGCATGTAGACTAAGTTCAGTACTTAGAGAGCAATGACTGATTCCAGAAAAGGAAAAGAAAAAACCCAACACCACAACTGTCCTCAGTCTGGTAAAATTAATTACTCTCTGGAGATACTCATCTCCCTCCATTGACTAGAGGAAGAGTCTATATTACTAGATTATATTAAAAATCAACCTTTTAGGCAGCTAAACTTAACTGAGATGAATTTTCCCAAATACTTACTTCATATTGATATGAAAAACAGTAAGTGTTTTCATGGATAATAAAAAGTTGGAGCAATCTATCCATAAGACTGTCACATATAATAAGAGATATAATCAAAAGTACTCTATAGCCCAGCTTGAACATAAATACTATAGGCTTTATCTCTAGGATTCAGCTGGTTTCCAGACAGCACCCATTTTTTCCAAGATAGACCATAACACTCCATCACTTGCAAGGTATCTAGGAAACGTGATACTGATAGAATCGTATATTTTGTTTTCCAAGCATTGTTCAAAAACTCATGGAAGAAGGTAAATAAAATTTTGAAATATACCCATTCCATAATCATCTAATTCTTAGTAAAATAAGTATTTACTATTCTCTGAAAAAAGTTATCTGTATCTAATGCGTGCTGTGAGACTGCGATTTTAATTTGGCAAAATGTATAATACTGAAGATTAATTTTGCATCAAGTTAATCTTCATAGATTTACTTTTTTTTTTAAAAAAAAAGAGCAATTAGTACATCTGTTTCTTTTGTACTTCATCACGTCGATAACACAGAGAATGTGATTTGCAAGAAAATACAAATATTAAATATTGTAATCAACTAGAAAAGCCAAAATATTGTTCCACCTTAAAAAAAAAAAAAAAAAAAAAAAAACTACCACAAAAACCATACCATACAACATTTGAAGTTGGAGAAAAAACTCCTGGTACAAGAAAGTCAGAAAGTTACACTTACTCAGATCCTGGGACTCATACTATTGATTCTCAAGTGTGCATTCTACGAATAAATATAGACCAATAAGTAATATTATCCTCTAAAATGAGGAGGGAGTTCTGTTTCATTAAAAATTAAAACCAGATGTAAACTGAAATGAGAACAAAATCAATAGCTCACACCATCAGATGCCTACAAGAAGCTACAGAATATGTAATACAAGGATACAGTCAAAAATCCAGCTGTTCTGAAAAGGCTTTATTCACATGCTCAGTGAAAATAGCAGGAAATAGCACATAGATGTTCTATGTACTTAATTTAATGATTGTGTTCTTATGAAGGCAAATGTTGAATGGTTGATATTACTACACAAAACCACAAAGAGCCATCAACTAGTCCTATAAAAAGGATCATGTCTCACCCTCTTCTACCACTGTATTCAGATGATAAACACTTGCCAAAAATAGATCCAGGTTCTATCCACAAGCTATTCTCAACAGGATCATCCCTCAGTCCATTTCCCAAACTGGTCTGACACATTTCCCAATTTTTAGTTCCCAGGTGCCTGTGCTTTTTGGCTCAAATATGACTTGGGTGTTTATATTTGCAGCCTATACATAAAATATGCACATGAACATTAGGGAAGGGAAAAACTATTTATGATAAGAACAACATTGGCAATAAACAAAACAGGAAACAGTTTACTGACTCATTAAATTCCCTTAGATTTAAATCCCCACAGTCCTATAGGGAGGCTTTTTCATAACAGCATAGCTCTAATGGTTGGAAACATTCTACATATTGAAAACTTACACCCACCTAGTCTTGTCTCAAGACTGTCTTTTACCTTAAACAGTTTTCCTCCAAAGTGTATCCGTATCACATATTTACAAACAGCAATCTTTTCCATTCTCAGTCACTGTCTTGCAAAATTAAATATACCACATCCTTTTATCTCCTAAAGTCTCCTCATGCTTCAGTTGGCCTTGATACCACCCACCATGCAGAGCTCTGTTTGAGTTTGTGTTTTTTAAATGTGTGTCACCAAAATTCTACAAAAATATCCAGGGCCTTGAAAATGATATTGATGTGTCTTTTTTCTTTTCATTAAGACTCCACAGGCCACTCCCACAGCCACATGCCATTCCTGACTCGGACACACAAGCCACTGTCATTTCCAGCAATATGCCTCCAGTTTGTAGGAGAAAACTCTTATCATTTCCTATGTGTGTGATTTGCACCTTGTTCCATTAAACATTATCTCATGTTGACTGTCATTTCCAGTCATCTCATTCTCCCTGAATGACAGTCTAGCCTCCTCCCAACTGGTTGTCAGCACAGTTTTGCAGGGTTCTTTTGTTATTTCTCACTTTTACCATTGAACTCAGGTAACTGGGAATGAATTCTGTATTTTGACATTTGCACTGCATACTAGCAGGCTTTGGTGTTTCAGAAGTGAACTTTTTTTCAGCACCATCCTCCTAAAATTATCTTCTGTCCCATGAAACAAAGCAAAAATACCTTAGCCATCTTCATTGCGGTTGTCCATGGAAACACAGGTTATCCTTAACATGATGCAAAAGTATTCCATAGTCTGTTATTGCCCCAATTTATTTAACGTAGTAATCCCATGAGTCTATATGAGGGAGTAACCCTCAGAATTTTCCTCCTAATCAGCAAGACTTGCTCATGCTAGACTGTGCGTGGGGTATTGCTCCATGTGAAACAGACATATATATACCAAGGCACTTATCCTGATCAAATAATGTATATATAATAAGGCAGGAATCTTTTAATTAATACTTTAATCTGAAATGCATAGGAAGAGGAGGGAGGCAGGGAGAGCTACTCGTCAGAGGAAGATATCCAGCAAAATCCATGCATCTCAGCCATCAGCCCCAACATGTGTCTGTTCAGCTACAACCAGCTATCTACCACAGCCAGTCTCCCAGGAGGCTGTTTCTCTACACTCTGCTGCATCTGCTGTGGAATTCCTACATCTCCAGATCGCTCTTCACCTCGTGGCAGCTCCAGCTTTCCTAGTTTCCCAAGCATCACCACCTGACTATCCCTTCCTTGCCTTTCAGAATGGTGCGCACCTTGGCTTCTCCACTCCCCGATTTTCAACTCAGACCCATTATGGTGCATTCACCTGAGCACGGAGCAATGCATTTTCCAAACTGCCACCAATTCCAAACCTTTTTAGAAGCCTCCCAAGTGTTACTTGTGCAGAAATGTTTTGAGTTTGTGGGTTTTTTGTGGGTTTTCTTTCGGGTTGTTTGTTTTGGTTTTAAATTCCAGCATCATATTTTATTAGTGCTATGTAGATACTCCATAAGTTAAAAAAATATATAAAAAAAATTTAAATCATTCAACCCTTGGAGGTAATAACCACTACAGTGTCTGTTAAACACACTTTCATAGCACCAAAATGCACCAAATACTTGCAATTCATTTAGCAACATATCCGCTATTCATATTATAAGACAGTACTAGGCTCAGTTTTAAAAACTGATCATTTCAGCTGCTATGCTTTGTTGCACAAACCGAATACTTAAGAGTAAAAGCCTGGTTTTAATTTTATGATATAATTTATAAATAACTTGAAGGTTTTTGGGATCAAGACTGTAAAGAATCACATTAGCTGAACTTGAGAAAGCAACACGGTGATATCTAGAACTCAAATGAAAAAAATACAATACATACCTATATCATATGCAAGAAAGTCAGCAGAAAAGCACTTTGCACCATTACTCAGAGAAGTATCATTATGAGTATTGCCACCGAAAATCAGCATAGCTCCATTGATTAAGACAGCTGAATGAAGATACCTTGCAAAACCACTCTCTTTCAAAATAGTCCTGCAAAACAGAAGAATAAATTAATACACACTAACATGTGAAAAACTATGTAAATACATCAAGAATATTTATAGATTAAAACAACATAAAATACAAGAGAAACACTAAACTAAAGCTAATGTTCAGTAAATATGATGAAATGCATCCTGTTTTCATGTTACAACAAATATATTCAGCATTCATTTAAAACATCATGCTTTTTTTTAAATTAAAAATCCAGTTTTTCAAACAACATATCAGAAATAAATTATATCATGTTTACATTCTTGAGGGGTGAATAAGGATATGGTACATTTTACTCAAAACTGAACGAAAACCAATTCATATTATTAATTCCTATTCTTATATATTCTTAGCCATGTTGGGTTTTTGCTGAAGAAATGTAATAAATAAATCTTTAGAAGGCTAAAACAATCTTTAGACCATCCTAAGCATTGGATATTTTTTTTATTAATTGAACACTCAGACCTGAAAAAGAAATGGTAGAAGCCATTCTAGTAATGATGAAGAACAATTGCACTGCTTTGTATATATATTCAGGCTGGCAGACTCAAACACACAGAACTTCAGTATCAAAAAAAAAAAAAATAAATTAAAAAAATAGTCCACACACATTGAGTATTTAATCTCTCTTCATTTATTTTAGCCTGTGTCTGTGCAGTCTGCTTTGTGCCAGAGCAATAACATGGGCCCAAGAGTAGCCAAGAGCTATCAATGCTACAGTTTTACAGTGGCAGGTGTGGGGCTAGTAGAGAGAACAGAATACAAACTTGATTCAATCACAGCAAATAAATCTTACCAGGGCAGAGAGTAACCATTTGTGGGTTTTGCCAGCTTGAATTAGTTAAGTAAGCCAGATGTAGACATGTTTGCGAAGAACTGATTAGATCACCAGTACAGAATATTACTTGCATCCCCTTAACAACCTTATATTTGTCTCAGAAATCTAACAGTAGTCAAGTATAAACTCTCATTTTCACTTGTGTGACTGCATGCTGCTCACACCCACAATTAAACTGTTTTGCAATTTGTTTCCTGTAATGAACATACTGACTTGACTACCTTTCCTTCTGATTGAATATTACCATCTCTCTTGAATTACACTGACAATATTTGTTCAATATATTTACAGCAACATAGGGTTTGGGGGAGAGGGTTTAAAGTATGTCTCATTGTTTTGACATAATGATGTAAATCAATCAAAAAACTTGAGATATTTTTTATGGCATAAGAGATTGTACATTTAAACAAGCCAAGAGGAAGCCACGTAACCTAAGTTCTCATATTGTCATTTCAATAGAGTTCCCCTTAGCCCCCAAAAGTAACATCAAAGGCAATACCAAAGACTAAATGAAAGTAAATGAGATTTTTAATTGCTTAAAAATGCAGTAATTCCTTCAAGACACGAGTATAACCAACAATGTGCTCCTGTTTTTAATCCCTTTATTTGTTCTGTTAAGAGACTTGCATTTCTGTTGTATATTTCTGATTAATATACTTTAAAAATAGAGCACCAGGTAAGTGTGTTTTTCTAACCAAGAATTAGCTTGATACAGAATACTTATGATACATACCCAGAAAAACATGATATTTCATTTCAACTCGTCAGCTTGCAACATACAATATTAGGAATGACAAGGAAACAGAACAAGACATTATTTTTAACAGTTATTTTCAACTAGCAATGGAGGAATATTGTTGCTATAAGTTGAAAGAATGATAATATACTCAGAACATGTTGTCCTTACACATTCGTACCATAAACTGCAGTTTGCTTTACCAGTTTTCTACAGCTCCTACCTCCTAATTTACATTAATTGCTATACACTAGGCTCTGTCTTGATTATCCTGCTTTGCAGCTGTCTACAAATAGTTGTCTTGATCACTAAAGGCCTAAAGAGCCATATACCGTTCCAGGGAAAACAAAGGACTCCCTCCTCCCCACAGTGGAGATAGCAGCAATCCCCACCATTTTCCTTTGGGCACCTTTCCTTTCACTTTTCAGTTGTCACCCAACTGTGTTGCACCAGCCCTGGTCCCCACATTGTACAGGGGTTCTTTTCCCTAATTTTTGCATTTGTGTGCTCAGTTTCATCCCTCCTGATACCAGTAACTTTTCCCCAAGTTTCGGTAGAAGTGGAGGCCTAATACAGATCAAGTTTGTTAATTTGGCCACGATTTTCACTGTTCATTACCATCAGTGATGAGAGCAGTCTTCAGAATCTCCAACACATGTCAATCCCATGTAAATGATGTGAGTCTCAGTACACTTCACATTGAATTCATTATTTATGCACATATACGTGTATATGCAAACATTAGTCTATGTTAGCTATACCGATGCCAAGTGTTGCATACAGCAGTATGATATTATAATGGCAATAGAAATACCCAGGAGCCAGCAGGTGCTTCCACTGTTTTAGGCCATTATCTAAAACCAGCACCACATTGCCCCCCAGTTGCCAATGCAGCACCATGCAAATAATGGGAAGCAATGCAGGTATTGCAAACACTGTAATTCTCCATCATGCATTAGGAATAATATTCACGCTAGGAATTAAAATGTCACCCTCTCACATTCCAAGAAACATAAAGCTTATGCCTAATTGATATGAAGAAATGAAAACATGCATGCCACTGAATAAAACAAGTTATCAGCTTTGTATGCCAAGACTTAGAGAAGCATATGAACCTCAGCCAGATCAGACAGAGTGAGAGAGTGCAAGAGAAAAACAGAGACAGTGAGGGCAAGCAAATCTGAGTGTGAAAAAAGTTAAGTACACAGTACACGGGCATGAGAAAGCTGTCATGATTCCATCTCTTCCTCATACCCCACCTAGCCAGTAACGTATTCAGGCTCGGTTACCTGAGTGCTTTGAGTACTTATTATAAGATGTCGCAGATACAGTAAACAAAGATTCTTATTACTATCTAAGTGTCATTACCCCATCCTCTCAGCCAGTTTTCAGTCCCATAGTACAATTGACTTCCAGTGTAATATTCATGAAACAAGTAAGAGTTAAGATCTCTACAAGCTGCAGAGAATGCCGCATTAGTATAAATAGAAGCATTCATTTTTAGTTTTTTATATTAATAATGAATAATGATATTCCAGTAATTATGATATTGTTGAACAGACCTTCAAAGGATAAAATATAACTTTGTTCCAAGAACAGAGTATAATAAGAGAGCATTGAAATTCCAGCAATTTAAAAATACATTAAATGGGACAAAAAATTATTCTAATAGTGTTTCCAAGTGCCATGAGTTACTGGCATTCAAAATCAAGAGCCTCAGTGAAATCAAACCCATATGTTTCCAGTATCTGAGAGCAAATCTCATATGCTTATAGTTAAGCCATTAGTGCTCAACACAAATATTAAATGGCAAGAATAAAATGTTCTGAGAAATAGTTCTTTATCTCAAATCATCTCCAAGGTAAGAAAAAAAAACATTTAAGGTCACTTTGTCTACATAACAAATAAGTAGCATTCATAAGTCACAATAAACTTGAGGGACAAGGAACTGACAAAAATAGAAACACCAAGAACATTATTAACTAAGGATCCCTATACAATACCAGGAGTTTTCTTTCTTATTTCTGACCGTTTTGTGAAAATAACCTTCCACAGTTCTTAGATTTCTCTACTTCCATATATAGCATGAACTTGAATCACAGAATCACAGAATGTTGGGGA
>NW_010290848.1:0-11932 GCF_000700745.2 Antrostomus carolinensis | reverse complement strand
TCACTGGAAACTGTCCCTGTGCTGTGTCTACCTCTATCACTTGCAGAGTGGCTTTGAGCTGGTAGCACGGCATGATGTACATTGGGTGGAGCACAGCCAATGGCTCAGGCCCCAACTAACAAATTTTTGCATCGATTTAATGTCATGTTGAACCAATATACTGGCACAGTTCATTAGGCTGATAATGTAATAAGGAAGCTCAAAAGAGTCATAGTGTATGTAATCTAGGAGGAGAGACAGATTATGCAGAATTGTTTATCTAAATATAGAAAAGCATAACCTTTTTCTGTAGGTTGAAGTCCAGCATACCAAAAATATATCTACTCCTGCAGTACAAGGAGGCTTTTTCTGTAGGAAGGTAGATGCATATGCATAACCATTCATCTTTAAAGAACCTGAGAAAATACATACACCCTTAATAATCGGATACTTCTAATGAACATCTGCCAATATACCATATTCAGAAAAACTTCTTGATTTAATATATGGTTATTGGGGTGCTCTCAAAAACTTAGAGAAACATTAATCATGATGGTGAGCTTTAAGTATATTTCATTCAGGTATTAATTTGTTCCAGTTTATATGCTCTGTCCTGCTCATATAATTCTCACTTACAGGCATATTTCTTTCTAAAACCAAAACAATTTAGCCAAGAAATCATTCAGGAAAATGACATCTTTTCACTATGTTTAAAACACTTAATTCTCAAAACTTGTGTTAAAAGTAAGGCAAGCAAGTAATGCTTCTTATTTAGGAGTTCAGTCATGGTCTGATAAACAGTTTGATAGCTCCAATCTGACTAGCGCTGGTGGCAGCCTCAGTTACAGTGTGATGGTATCTGTGGTGCATAAGTGGTAGGGTATTAGGTCAAGGTCATTCTTTTTCACTGAAAATCAATTTAAATAAACACACCATCACTTAAACTATGATTCAGTAAGATTTTACCTTTGAGTCCCATACTTATCCTGAAGCAGGGACATAGTATAGGTTATAGCTGTGTGGTATATAAAATATTAGAGCTATGCCCCATAGTGAAAGCTGTCCAGGTGAGCACTATGACTACAGGGATGTGGTACTTTCGTTGCACTGTGTATCTGTACTCCTAGTGGAAATGAGATGGTCTGTGCAGTAACCAGTGCAGCCCCATCTCAGGGGAATGCAGGTGCTGTAAGGGGTGGAGGGATGTGAAGGTTTCCTCCTGCTGGATCCAGTCATTACAGAAGCGCAGTCCCAGGTGTTTCCTAGTTCTCAATGACAAATCCCTGCAGCCAAATGAGGTATGTAACTGCTCTTCTAGAGACAACTGGAGGCATTTCTGCTTTGCATCAGAAAGAAAAGCATGAGTGGCATTCAGCACATTTTTTACTTAGAGATAATGTAGCAAACAGCAATTCTTCGAAGATCAGAACCAATGGAGCATAATTTCCTAAATACCTGAATCTAAATTGCAATTTTCACAAGATATCTTTTCTGTAACTTGGATATTTAGAAAGGCTTCTCTGAGGTGAATTCTTCAGTATCTAATAGCTCACAATGTAGCCTTTTCCATAGTCACAGATTTTTTTTTCCACTACCTGATGAAAACCACAAGATTTTCTTATAAAATTGGAACCAGCTGCTGTCTTAGGGCTTTTCACTCACTAAAGGATTATTCTGCTAAAAGGAGCTAAATAGAATAATGCAGATCTGCATTACTCTGAGTGAACCTGCTTAAAATATTCAGATGGTAAGAACCATTAGGCATTTTCAATAGTAATAACTGAAAGAGATAAAGTATCTTCTGGGAAGCTTTCTCCTTATAAAAAGGTTCAAATGTTGCTCCTAGACATACTAAATAACCAGGAAATCAGAGGAGAAAAGGAGTATTTATTGAGACATCCAACCAGAAGTCCAGTATTTTAGGTTTTAACTTCAGCTAATCCACCTGTTTTCAACAAGTATGAACTTTAAAATGGATCTTACTGCTCTGCTTCTTGGTCTGCTTGGTTTTATTCTTTATTTCAGAGAAAGTCAGTCTCTTATGTTAGAGAAAGAAGAGATCAAAAAATTGTCAATTCACCTTCAGTTTATAGAAAGAATGGTTGTGCCTTTAAGTGATGACAGGAATTCCTTTGAATAATGGTCAAATTCTCTAAATAAATGGTTCTTTGAGAGACAGAAATGTCTCTCAGACTTCTGAGAGAGACAAATTTGAGACTTTATGCTGGAGGCTCACCCTGAATACCGTAACTTGACTGCACGAGTTCCTGACCTAACATTTTCTTGCTTGGAAGCTTACAAGCACTCATCTTTCTGAAGATGATGTATATCCAGTTTTCAGTATCCATAGCAAAACCCATTTATTATCAGAATCTCTTGTTTGCTTGCAAAATTAAAGATTCAAGTCCAAGAGTCTGTTCTAATAGCCTAGCCACACTTTACGCAACACATCTGCCTTTGAGAATGAAAGAGAGAGTATATTCACTGTAACAGCTAGGAAAGAATGATGATGGTAAAGTAGAGAAAAAGAGCTATATCCCACCATGGCTTGTCTCTGTCCCTCCACAATATATTCTGCAGGTGGATCAAACTAGCAGTGATTTGTCATAAGTCTTCTCCACAGTCATGGTCTCCTTCTGCCTCAAGTGGACACACAGGCTTTTAGCCTTCTCTGTCATGATGAGCGTAGTATTCTTATTTGAGTCTTCATTCTAGGTCAATAACAAATGTACCATTTTCTCTATTACAGGATTTCTCTGCCTTATAATTTTCTTTGGTAGCAATGAGCCTGTCCTCACTCTTATAACTAGTGCACACAGTAGTTGAAGGCAAAGCTAGCTATGTCCAACATGAACTGCATGATCACTACCAATATAACAAAGCACATCTAATTTAACTTTTAAAGTGACTTTACATGGCCTCTTGGCAACAGATTTGGTAGAATCATTCAAGGAATGTTTTGAACTTGTGGCACAGCTTATTTGCACAGATACTAGGAAAAATTTCTTCACCAAAAATGTTGCCAAGCACTGGAACAGGCTGCCCATGGAAGTCATTGAGTCACCAACCTTGGAGGTATTTAAAAGACATGTAGATGTGGCGCTTAGGGGCATGGTTTAGTGGTGGACTTGGTAATGTTGGGTTAACAGTTGGACTCGATGATCTTAACCAACCTAAATGATTCTATGATTCCATGCTTTCTCAATTAAAATCACAGTCACAGTGGAGGTGGGTTTGGAATGGTGTGAATGCAAAGCAAAAACAAGAAGATTGCTGCTTCATAGATACACACAGTATGCCCTGTGCATTTCTACTAGCATGTGTGACATCGAAATACTGTGATTTATTATTAAAGGGCCAAAAATATGGTGCTGCAGATGACTGTATTTGCATTTGCAGCAGTTATTTTTACATGCATTTTATACCACAAGAAAACAAGCATTTGCCAAAATATATGGGAAAGGTCATAAACATACAGATATTCATGTGTCATCCTTGAATTAAAGCATTTCTGTGATGTCAACTACAGCTGACTGGGCACACTTCAATATGACTAGGAGTTTCTGATGGAAAATGAGTGGTGGAAAATTCAAAGTCACTCTGCAGTGATACAAGCAAGTTTTCAGACGACAGTGAGCAAAAGGGTCCAACGAACACGTCTGCCTGCTCAGCTCTGCGTATGACAGCTCAGCCTGGCTTCCTAGGGAAAAATCTATGCCTTTGCCTTTCAGGTCCATTTTCCTCTCCACAATCTCTTCCCCATCACTTGTAAATCCATTAGCCTATTTCAAAACACCTTATCAACTTTCATGAAAAATAGTGACAGGAGAGGAACCCACATTAGTTTCTCTGCTGAGGCTGCAATACACCTTTAATGTTATTTGATTAATTTAGTGGAAACACTGGCCTTTAAGTGCATGCAGTTCAGAATAACCCACAGCATATGTCACTAGCAGCTTGGGAATGGGAAACAACGGATGGAGGATACTGAGTGTACCTGTGCAAGATAAGGAGTATTTCAGGACAGTGAAGTGGTGCTGCTTGTGGGAAGCATAAAATAAAAACCACCCCAAAACCAACCTGTTTAACCTACAGTAAGAATATGACTCTGCTTCCAGTCCTAATCAGCATCCACATTTAAGTCACCATGTTAGTTCATACTCCTCAAAACACTGCATTTCATTGTGGTACCTATGCAGCAGTGGTTTTTGCACTCTTCCACTGATTTGCAGAGGACTTACATAAGCAAATTAAGAATAAGAGTTTTAGTTTTTGTTGCTTGATGTTGGTTTGGTTTTTTTAATGGGAACAATGAGAAATGTGTTCTAGCCAATTTAGGAAAATGTGAATACGTAAATTTACACCTCCAAAGTGTTGTGTTTTGGGTTTTTTTTAAACACAATGCCATTTATCCTACACTACAGGAATTTAAAAACCAGCTACAGTAAGTATAAAAATGTCTAATGAAGTATTTCAGAAGAGATTATGGCATATAACCTACCAATTGAGATTTGATATACTGCAGGGAAGCCTAAGGACTTGACATGTAATTTTTAAAAAGTTATATTTCCTTGACTTAAATAGCACCCCATGGTATTAATCAAACCCCACAGAGCCAGAATCTTCAAGTTTTGCAGAATCTAAAGCAGAGCAGCAACACATACTTTCACAACAAGAATCTCTAAAACTGTCCATCACTCTTAGGAAATTATTTCAAAAAGTCAGTCCCTTACTGGTTGTTCTTTCTGAAGCTAGTTATGAACACAGAGCTCCTATGTCTCGAGCAATGTGCTTGGTAGGTCTCTGGAGTCCCTCACGCTAGGGCTGACCCCCATATACTGGTCTACATTCAGATGTCTCTGAGGTAGGACCCTGGAAACCTGGGAACCATTCATCTAATCAGGGCTTTCCTCCAGTTTTGCAGCAGTGAGGTGGAAGTCAGTAAGAGCCCTCACTCACCAAGCTTTCAAGCTCATATATCTTGAGCTTGAAGCCTGAAAAACCTCTCATGGGCTTGCTATGCTGGTGTCTGGGCAGGACTCATCCTCCACCAATGAATTCATCTGCAGCTTGTCAGGGAAGCTGGCATTTTTGTTAGTTGAGCTGCTGATACTCTGGTTGGAAAAAGCAAGAGTTCTCATGAACAGGAAACTCTGCTTTTCAGACAGCTTTAAGAAAAAGTATGGTTCTTTCCCAGAAAGAGTTTACAAATTGGAACAATTACCTGGTAATAACTTCATTATTGTTTGTCTTCAAGGAGGTTCCACTTGGGCTAAGTGCCCCATTCACAGCAGTACTCTCTTCCAGACATTACAAAGGATGAAAAAGCTGTAGGAAACTGTTGAGGGTGAAGGCTAAAGAAAAAAGCAATTAGATTAATTTATTACTCCATCAGGTCCATATACAATCCCATAGAGAAAAAAAAAAAAAAAAAAAGTCTGCATAAACCCTGAAAAGTAGTTGAAAGTAATTTGTGGAGTTTTTAGCTTGCTGCTTGTTTGGCTTGGTTGTTTTGCTTTTGTTTTTGTTTTAACTTGCTGATTGCAAGCTGGGAGCAGAACTATATTCTATGTAATGTTTTATTCACAGCTGGAGAAACATGGGCTTAATATTAGGTGAGGATTTGCCAGTGATATCAAGATGTTTCATTAAAAAAAGTAATGTCCAGTCTTGGGATTCAATCCATGGGGAACAAGTTGAAAATGAAAAATAATGATGGGAATGAGAGCTCTAAGGCCAAACACTTCGCTTGCGAATACAGTGAGTTTTAAACAAATAATCCACATTTAATTTATCATATTTATTGGCAGCACAAGTTTATCAGATGTGTCATCAACAACAGCTTCCATCTAATCTCTGGGAATCTCGCTCCCCTGTTCCTGTCACAACATCACAGCAGGACTATGCTGTCACTGCACAGCTTCATTCCCAGGTACCTGCAGAACCACCCTGCTCAGAGAAAGCCTCAAACTGTGTTCCAGGAAAATTAATCTCCCTGTAGTTCCCCCAAGAGCCCATTAGAGTACAAGATACGGAGGAATCTCTCCTCCCAAATGCCAGGCCCTATGTCTCCTCTTGAAGTCTCTATCCTCTTCGACCTGGCTGCAGGGGAGAAGCATGGGGATTGCCCTTATAATTAGAAGCTTCATACTTCTCACAACTAATCACATTCTGACCCTCCTCTCTCTGCAGTTGGCTTCTTCCCATAGCAAAATTCTCTGCTCCTGGGTGTTTCATTCTCCCTTGCTAATAAAGACAGGTATTTAGCTGGTAATTCTGACTGGCTGCTGAATGTTGAACATCCCTTCTTCCAGTCCTTGTTGTTTTCCTTCAGCTTCAACCTGTACAGAAAATGCCTTCTGCTTATACCTAAGTTATTGTGACAGATTACTTTTAATTAATCTGTCATTAGATCATATTTGAAATAATCCAAAGCAAAAAGCCTAAAAATCCTGACTCCCATTTCACCAGACTGGGGAAAGGCAGACAAATCGCTGCCTGCTACATAAACCCCAGACAGGTACTGCAAATGTTCAAAGGAGCTCAAAAAGGACATCTTCCATGAAAACCCTCCAGGGAACAGAGAGCCCCGTTTGCATGGCCATGCCTCCACAGGGACGGGGGAGAAGCCAGTGCTCCCAGCCCTACCTGCCTGCTCAGTGCTACCCACCACAGCAGCCAGCGACTGCAAAAGAGGCAGTGGATGTTTTTAAAGACACAAAGGCCATCTCCTCAGAGATGGTATTTAAGAAAACGTGTTTGCACCACAGAGCTGGCAGAGTTCAAAGCTAGAAGGCAATATCTGATCACCTTGACAAACCTCATGCTAGGTATACCTCTGGCTATAAGTGCCCCCTTTCTCTCCCTATATAATATACTCAGGAAATGCCAGGTCTTTAAGAATGACAGGATTGGGTTTTACTCAACTGCTCTTTGATCATAAACTTGTACCAAGCTACTGTAACCTCTAGGAAGCAATAATAGAGCAAGTTTAAACCTGGGATATACTCTACCTGGGACTCATGAGCAAAGCTGAATCATTTATCAGGTTGTGATCTGGCACAGGGCCAAAATAAGGGATCTCAGTTTAAAGGTCTGTGAATAACACCAGATAACATTTAAGTGGACGTAGAGGATTAACATTCAGCTCATGTTTAAAAAAAACCTCAAAACAAACAAACCAAACTATGAAGATCACATTACAAAACATGATTTTATTTTTTTATCAAAATGTAAGCTAGAGTAACTCATTACAGGAGCTTAAAAAAAAGACTTTTGAGTTTCTGGAAACCATCACCATCTTATGCTACATGAAGGAGAGCCCTATGTCCAAATGTTGTAGGCTGGAGTTCCAGGAGGCACTCAGCAGGGATTCTGTCTGCTTGACAAAAAAGCCAGCCAGTAAATCTTATCTATTTGATTTATCTAGATGAGGAGATGCCCAAATTCAAAATAAATCAGTTTGTTCGACTCTGATTCAACTGTAATCATATTGATATGCCTTCTTCTTGTGCTATTTTGTGTCTACAATTGATTTTAGCCTTGACAGCAATTATTATATTCTTGTGCAGCTTTGTCCAGAATTAAAAAAAAACACAAAACAAACAAACAAACAACAAAACTTCCACCCAGAGAAGAAAGGACCAATGAATCAATTTTTACAAACAGCCAAAAAAACCCAAACCCCTCAAAACCCATCCAAGTTGTGGCTAATTTGATAATGGCATCTTGCCCATGATCTGTCCTTCCTGGCTATGCTCTTGCTCAGATCTCTTGTTGGTTTTGTGATACCCAGCCCTGTAAGTTTCCATTTACTGCACTAGAGAGGAAAAAGCTGCCACTATTGTCCTTGTGTGCAGCAGTATCATTCCTAGATAAGGATCTACAACACAGCCTATCTGTCTACGAGATAGCCTTTAAACACTAGTGAGACTGCTGTCCCACCGCATGCTGAAGACCCTTCCAGGAGCCCCTCTAGAACCCAAGACCAGGAGAAAGTGTGTTGGAGTCTGATCTGTGACCAGAGGAATAGAAAACATATTATTCTGAACTGGAGAAATCTGATAAAAGGAAACCAAAACCTGAAAAAGAGGAAAGAAAAACCCCAAACCACTCATTAGGAAGCATGGAAAGCTATCCCATGATTCAGGGAGTTCCTAATCCAGCCCAGACTTGGTCTGAACTGTGGTGGGCTATGCTGTTGCCAGATGCTATTTCTTGTGTGATTTATTTTGAGAGAATATCAGACTTGGCCAAGACACTGCCTTTTTTTGACTTGGTTTTATCTGTAGGACTTGGGTGATAGAAAGGGCACTGGGATGGGGTTTGCTCTTCTCCTGGAACAGCACCTTCTTCTTTTTGCCATTTGTTGGACTCATTCACTGGGAAATTAGGAGGTATTTCCAAAGCACCTGACATAACATTTTGGCATTGCAGTAACTAAGATGATGACATTCAGGGAAATGATCAACTATTTATTTAGACAGACAGGCCAATTTTGATGCTGATGACAGCAGTCCTCTTGTTGCTGGTGCTTATTGTAGTATCTTCTACAAGCAAGGAATAGCCGTGAAGCCAGCCTGGAAGAGGATCATTCCCTTCTCCACAGGATAGTGCCTCTAGCATTGCTGGGGCAGGGACTGAAAGCCCTGGGTTGAGCTGAAATGGGATCCTGGCCCATAGGTAGGGATTGGGGGAGCCTCCACAGGAGGTTGGGCAGGGCCAGCAGCCCTGGCAGTGCCTTCAGGGCCCTGGCAAACACAAATTCACTAGTGCAGTTGACATGGTCAGCAGTGGAGAAGACAATTATTTCTTGCAACAATTAAGACTGTGATATTGAATGATCCCCCTGCTGCATATCAAGATTGGAATACTGTGTTCAGTTTTGGTCCCCACTATACAAAAAAGATGTGGACAGGCTGGAGAGGGTCCAAAGAAGTGCCACGAAGATGATCAAAGGACTGGGAAGCCTGCTATATGAGGAAAGGCTCAGAGAACTGGGTTTTTTCAGCCTTGCAAAAAGAAAGCTCAGGGTAGACTTTGTCACCATGTTCCAGTCCTGAAAGGGTGGCTACAAAGAAGATGGAGACTCCTTTTTTACAAGGAGTCACATAGAAAAGATGTAATGGGTAGAGGAAAATTTTTCGCAATGAGAACAATCAGCCATTGGAATAATCTCCCCAGGGAAGTGATGGATTCTCCAACACTGGACACATTTAAGGTTCAACTGGACAGGGTACTGGGCCATCTTGTCTAGACCATGCTTTTGCCAAGAAAGATTGGACCTTCAAGGATTCAACATTGGATCCTTGAAGTCCCTTCCAACCTGATATTCTGTGATTCTGTGATTCTATGATTTCACTACATCTTTCCAAGAGTCTGTTCATCTTCCTCCATCCAGCCCTTCCTGTTCCCCCTCTCCTCTCACTCCAGGGAGGCACTTGGGAAGCAGTGCCTCACAGAGACCTAGTGGGCCTGAAGTAAGAAGGCATGAAGCTGGAAGGAAGAGGTCCAGCATGTTTACGAGGCTGGTCTTGATGAAAGGTGCTTTGAAGAACATCACTGTAATGAGGGACCAGCTGCAAGTAAAAGCTTGGTAGGAAACAGATGTCTCTTTCATTCAAGTTGTATCTTTCTCCCCTTTATCTGACCAACTGAAACAAAACTCCTCTGAAGTAAACCTTTCCAACCCAGTCTGCAAGCCACTGGTCATCAGCATGGCCATACCTTTTGCACTTTTTTTCTGGTAAATAAAAGAGCCACAAAGGCTTCCCTTCAACTTCCAAACACACTGTGTTCATGAACAGAAAAGCCTCAAGCCTAGAAAAGGCGCGAGCCAAGAAAAGTTAGCATTTTGTTTATGAAGGAAAATTGAATAATGTAGATGCAGTGAAGTAAACATGTATCTAAGTATGATAATATATCTCTGTGCAAATAGGCTTTCGAGAATAAAGTTATTTTTACTGTGGACTCACTAGCTCAGAATAATTCCAGAATAATGCCTCCTTTTTGAAAGCAGATCAATTGCTTATTCTGGAGCAGTGTCTACACAGCATGTACACTAGCACAGAGGGAACTGTGTGCGGGAACTCGCCTCCTGACTGCTCTTTCTGTCAGTTTTCCCAATAAGCAAGTCCTATTAGTGTCTCTGTGTGTGTACGAGATAAATAAGAGCTTCCCTTTGTCAAATATACCAAAAAATCAAACATTTAAATCTCACAAAAACAGTCTGCTTCTATAGAACACTTACAGCCTTCAAAACCACTCACTGCATCATGAAAAGCAGTAGAGGAGCACTGGAGCTCCTGAGAACCTATTATTTCATGAGCATTCAAATGAATGAACTGCTTTGCTACAGCTCTGTCTCATGGGATTTATTGGCTGCAATGGCTAAGACACAAGCTCCAGCTGAACTTTCCACACCAATGTGACATACACATGTATGCAGATTTTGAGGTACATAACAACACATCAACTCCTAATGCCATCTTTGCCATGCTCTGGCCACAAAGAGGATACATCATGATGTTCTTCACCCAACTTCCTTCTTTTTCTTAAACTTGTGGGAATTTAATTGTCTTTGAGAGTTTTACCTACCTTTCACATTCGCAAACTGATCAGCGGGTTCAAAAATTGGGAATGAGACACAGGCACATGCACACACAAGGGGTGGAATGTATGGAAAACATAGACAACTGCAGCTCAGTTGGTGACTGAACTCCACCCATAGATGAGATGAGAAATGGGTAGCTATGGAGCTTTGCTTATCATGTATGAGGTATGGAAGAGTATTTCCCTGATTGACCATAAGGGTAGAGTGAGTAGGGTGTCTAGCACAGACACGGATGTCTACGACATAGATGTTCAGATTTCAGATAAAGTGTATTCTTGCTGGAGGTTTCAACATAAGACGTTATTTCCATAGAAAACTAACCTTGAAATCAGCACCACTTAGGACTTCTACTCCTGTGGTACCCATTCAGAAAACTTTGGAAGATCCAGAGAAGATGGTCAACCTTTTTTAATAGTCACACATCTATATGTTCCCAAGCTAGTGGGCAAGGAAGCATACAAAATGAGGGAGAAATTAACTTAATTTTTAATTTGTTTTAATTGAAATCATGGTGGCCATACTGCCTAATACTGTTTCTTGGATGGCTTTCAAAAGAATTAGGAGGTCTTTGAATTAGACAAACAAAAACAAACAAACAAAAAAGCTGCTGATAAACATTGTGTTGGAAAACCTTCATCCCAGTAGCAAAATGTGAAACTCTGAAGGCAGAATTTCCGAGCTATAGGGTGAGATGAAGCCTGAGCAACACAATGCAGAGGGCAAAGCTACAGAAGAACCGTTATGAAACCCGAGAAAGAGAGAAGAGCTTGAAAAGGAGAACAGCTTTCTAATCCAATACCTAAAATATAGACGGGCATCACTGAACGAGGGAGAGAGACTTCCTCCCATTATCAGGAATGATAAAAGACTTCCCATTAAAAAGCAATAAAGAAGAACTATTAAACTCTATGGGAGGGAGGAAGAGGTGGCAGCAGTAGCCGAAGTCCTGATGGCAGCTTCCCGATCAAGACCTGGTGATAAAAGCGTGTGAGTCCCCACCCTAAGAGGGGTCCTGACTCCCCAGGCACTGCACCTCTGCCGGGGGGTTCGGCCGTCGGCTGGCCCCCCGCACACCTACAACGAGGCTGGGCCGGGGCTGCCAGCTGTCAGCAAGACTCGGGGAACACCCACCCACCCGTGTGTCCTGACTCGTCTGCTTGTGCCCTCCCCGGGCTGGGGCAGGGAAAAGAGGGGGGGAGGGATGGTGCTGTGGGTGCACCACTGGCCAGGGGAGGGGAGGGGGCGTGCGTGTGTGTGGAAGGGGGTAGCATATGGAACCGCGTGTGTGTCTGTGCTCGTGTCTGTGTCTGTGTGTGTGCGCGTTCCCTGTCTGGGAGGTGT